>NC_046322.1:34546042-34846042 GCF_009819535.1 Lacerta agilis
CAAGGACACAGGACACAAAACCTTTCTGGAAATGCTCTTTAAATTATCTAGAATTGCACATGGCTTAGATCAGCCTGTCCTGTCCCACCCAGCAGCCACTGCATCTTTTAAATAGCGAATGCAGGGAACTAGTTAAGACAGAATTCGTTGCAACACATGTACAACACATGCACAATTTCCTCTCTTAATCCATTCACAAAATAAGTGCAAAATGATTAAATTAAAAAAGATAAATATGTATTATAGAAAGAGACTCACACCACACTCACTCCACTGTTGCTTATTTGATCTGTCTCTAGCAAGATCATAAAACAAAATACTAAACAAAATGAAAAAGCTCCTCAAAATAGGACACAGACCCTGGTACTCTACTTCTCTGGTTATCAGAATGTTCAAAGAGCTGTGAGGAGGTCTAGCCTTCAAGGCAACAGTCACAAGGATGCTCAGAACATATATCCATGATTCAGATGGGCCTATCCTGAGGCAGAATTCTGTGTTTAGAATTATATAAAAAAATGTTCCCTAGTTAGGTCTCTGTTTCTGATATGTAGAGATGCTATTGTTCCCTCAAAGGTGATGGCAGCTTTTGCTTTTAGAGTGTTTTGAGGTGGATTTTGTCCTAGTCAAAAAGCTGGAGCAAATAGACATCTATCTCACCCAGCACACATCTTTAAAGCTCTGGAGGGTTTCTCTGATGGCACCCCAACTTTGCAATGTATTCCTGAGGGAGACATGTTTGGACCTGGCACTGTGTTCTTTAGGGCATCAGGTTAAACCTTTTCATTTGCCCAGACATTTTAAACTGTTGAATATTCAGCTGGTTGAATAGTTTTAATTCTCTCAATTGTGTTGTTCTGCAGTTTAATGTTGTAAATTACTATGTGCGCTACCCTGAAATCTATTTCTGAATGAAGGTGTGGTTTATAGTTTTATATGTAACATCTTCCCCGCCTGAGGGTGCTGGTGTAAGGAGGACAGTAGGGAATCTCCAGGTAACACGCTGTTACTGGTTTTTACTAAATCTCCTTGCTGTTCTGAGAAACAGTTCTAAAGAATTAAAGTGACAAAAAAGCAAAGAAAATCAACCAGCAGATAGATATGATTTCGTCCAGCTTAAGACTCCTGAAACAGAAGAGGGTATACTTTCTCTTCCCATCATTACTTACATCTTTCTTTGTCTTTCATCCCAAAGGACCAGTGACATGAAAAGCACCTGGCCCTATTCAGCAGAAATGTTCTAAATCTAAGCCAAGTATGGAAGGGGAAGGAGGCAAAAAGGAACTCTACAGGTTGCTCTGCAGCTTTGTGGAGAGCAACTCTTCCACCTTAAGCTTTCCAGTTCTGCAGTCCTGCCATTTTATGAATTGGATAGGGGAAGCCATGGATCTCTAATACAGTGGTTCCTTATCTTCTTCCCAGAAGATTGGAAGTTGTTTATGAATTATATAAATACATGGTTTACACAAGTGGGAAAGTTAGAACAAAAATGTAGGATGGTTGATTTTAAAAATGTACCCTCTTAAGAATACTCAAGCCAACCCCACCCCTTTAAATTTGGAAGGAACATGAGAGATAATCTAGCCCCTTGATGATGCAGGAAATTTCTGCTTCAGCATCCCTGATACATGGACATCGATACTCTGCTAAAGCATGTCTAAAGGAGAAAAACCCAGCACCTTCTAATGGGGTCTGTTCCATTCTAGTGGATTGTACTATCAGGGTGTTCTTCCATTCTAGTGGATTGTACTATCAGAAGAGAAATTTGCTTCACCCTCTATGCCTAGGGTATTTCTCAATAAAACGTTTCCCCTACAAAACACACAAATAAGAAAATCGCATCTGTTCCTCCCCTGCCAAGCAAAAGTGCCCCAACACAGAGATCTGAGTATATTGTATCCTTGTGTGTAAAGCCAAGTTGGAATGAAGGGGAGGTATAAAGACCGAATTAGAAATAACAGAAAGGGTGTGGAAATTTTGAATGAAAATATAATTAAATAATAACAAAATTTAATTGTGTGAGGAGTAGAGGAGCTGCTGATCATCAGCTCTGTAACAGGCTAAACTGTGACAGAAAATATGTTTTGATATAATATGGCTATGGAAGATGCAAAGCAAGCTTGCACCATGCTAAGGTAGAGTGGCAGTGTATTGTCTGCACTCAATTTTATTAATGTAAATGTTCTGATTTTTTTTTTCCCTAAAGGAGCCAACATACCACAAAGAATTTTGCTGAAACATCTTGGCTGTTCTTTTTATTTTATTGCAAAGTGGTTCTCTTTACCCTATTTCAAATGAGCCAGTTTTCCATGCAAAGCTATTTTGGGCTATAAAAATAGAGCAATTCTAATCAAGTATATTGATTCATTAAGGACCATACTAGATCTGTGTCAGAGATGTGACCCTCCAATCTGGGCGCAGTTAGCTGAGGCAATACCATCTCCTCATTACTATCTTGAATTTATTGTCCATGAAATAGGCTGTTGCCTGCTTTTCTATCAAAACAAATATAAAGACTAATCTGGCACATAAAAATGTAAGTCAGAATATTGATTCCTCCGAGCTGTTCTAGGTATACTATTATAGCAAATCTAACAGTCTTTAGGAATTGTTCATAACTTCCATAAAACATATATTTTTTTAAGAATGATTCATCCTGCAGAATTGTTTTTTCCCCCATTATTTCGATGGTGCAGATACAATTGTTTTATATGGGACTTTCGATGAAATGTGATGCATGCTCACAACTTTTGAAGCAAGTCCCCCTTTTGCTGATGTGTAATCAGGACTTGGACATAAAAGAGACAATAATACAAATAAAATTCTTTGTATGATAATGGTTTCTATAAGTGTATGATAAAAGAGACAGTAATACATATTTTTTTAAAAAAATCTTAATTTCTTTTATCAGGATCTTTTTTTAAAAGCACTGAATCATAGGACTAGATGTGTTATCAAAGGACCTTTTATCCAAACCTCTTTATTTAAAAACTTGTTTTCAGTACAATAACAAACATGTGTTGAAAAACTCCTTCAGATTACCAACATGTGATTCTTTGCCAGGGTGTGAAATTTATTTTGAACATTTGCCCCCACTCTTTAGGTTCCTCACATTATCTAAACAATGTTGCTTTGATTTTAATAGAATATTTTAATAGAATATTTTCTTTGATTTTAATAGAAGGCATGTACTGTTGTACCTTGGAAGCTGAATGCCTTGGCTCCCGAACAAATTGGCTCCCGAACGAATGAAACCCGGAAGTGAGTGTTCTGGTTTCCGAACAATTTTAGGAAGCTGAACATCCGACACTGCTTCCAATTGGCTGCAGGATACTCCTGCAGCCAATCGGAAGCTGCACTTTGGTTTTCGAAGGGTTCCGGGAGTCGAAAAGACTCTCAGAACACGTTCTGTTCGGAAACCAAGGTACCACTGTATATGAATGAGACAAAATGTGAGTCCTTGCTGGGCTTTCCTTAGCTCCTTTTTGCCAACTTATGAAAATAGGTTTATACAATTTTATTTTATTTTTAAAGGCTATTGCCTTAAAACACCATAGCTCTAATTAAGGGTGCTTGCAGAATCCAGTGTTTTAAATTACTATTATGAAATCTTTCATACTCACAATTGGATTGGAACGTCTCTCTATTTTAACCTGCAGTTTTATGGATTCTCTCCTTTTCCCCTTGAAAAACAGGTGGTCATTGGGAGAGGCAAGATGTAGTAGGCCTACACAGGGCTTTTTTTCCAGCCAGAACTTGCTGGAGCTCAGGTCTGGCACCTCTCAGGTGGGCACCATTGTCATTATAAGAGAACTAGGGAGGTGTTCATTGTGAGCTCTGGCATCTCTTTTTCCTAGAAAAATAGCACTGGCCCCTGGGGCAAATTAACTACATGCCAGGAAATGACCAGCAAAAGTTGCCAGTGATCCACTGACAGTGTTGAGAGGCAAGTGGTGACGTTATTTATATTCCATTATCATCTTGTTTGTTATTTAATAATCAGATTTTATTTGAGGTGGGTGCATTTTGGGTGGTTCCCCCCCACCCCCGTTGTATAGAACTTTCTAGAATTTGAATTTAACACTTCTGTAAAATTGGTGCTGACACAACTCTATCTCCTATTCAACCATAATAATATACACATCCTATCAACTGAAGCAGAGTGTGAATGGCCCCTTTCCTGCCTTTGCTTTACACTTTATAAAAATTTCTGTTCCATTGGCTAAACAGGGATTCAAAGTGGTCAGTCAAAGCTTTTCTTCTCACTTTTCAATTTTATGGTCCTATTTCATTACCCCTCCTTTTGTGCAACATGCCATTTCACATTATCTGTATTTTTTCATATTTTACAGAATGTCACACTTAAATTGACCAAGCTTCCACAGCCCTAAATGCTGCCTCTTGTATCTCAACTATTGTTTTAAATCACCCAAAGAATGACAATGACATTCCAAAGTTGTATTTTTTCATTAGACTTCTTAAAATCTTATTACTGTCTTTCTAATCAAAATGTTCCACCTGTAATGGGAGTTGCTTTTCAAAGTTTGACAGAGATGCATTTTGGCGAACTAAATAAGAGTAAATGTTCTTCCGCTTGCTTGTTTAAGCGAAGAACTGCAATTCTAAAACTTATTAACCTTTGAAAAGTCTAACGATTCTTAAGCTTGGAAAACAAGCACATTTATTTAAAAGATGGGATTGAGTAATTGGACATTATTGAGAAATGCTGGGGGCCTTTTCTTTATTGAGAGTTCCCTGAAGAGATTCAATATCTCTTAGGTATTACATCTGCAGGTTTCTCTTGCAGTTTCAGAAGGATGGTCTTTCCTTTTCTAGGTGTACTTTCCAGATGGTTCTAACACATTTACCTGACTAGAACTAGGGATCATAACACCAGTTTGACCACATTTGTGAAATGTTCTGTTCCAGTGTTTCCCAAACTTGTGTCTCCAGCTTTTTCAGACTACAATTCCCATCACCCCAACCATTGGTCTTGCTAGCCATGGATGATGGGAGTTGTAGTCCAAAAACAACTGGAGACACAAGTTTGGGAAACACTGTTCTACCCTGCCCTGACGAAAGCCTACCCTTTGCAATGATCAAACATGAGAGTTCAGTCACAGATTCATCCACACATATGGATCTAGACTGGACACAAACCTGTTTACACAGGAGCCAACTCCTCGGGGCCAAGTTCCCTCCCCAACCAATAAAATATTTGATGGCGTTGTCCCCCCAAACTGATGGGGATTGCCATTCAAATGCTGTGTGTGTACCATGTCATGTGATTGATTTGGTGGGGCAGAGCTTACCTCCCCCCAATATTTTATTTAAGTTGGCACTGCTGCCTGTTTGTTTTTAGCACAGGACCACAAGAACATGCTATATATTATTCATCCTGTCTAACATCCACTGATGAAGGTCAATACTACAGAGAATATATCAAAGTATTTTATTCCTTGTTGCTCACTTTTTAAAACCTGAACTGTAGGTTTACTTCTTCTGCCCATCTTGTCTAATGTTGATGTTGGCCTTTCATATATGTATCCATCATAGGAGCCAACTCCTAGGGACTGTGGGGACTTCAGCCCCCACAGTAAAATATTTGAGGGGGCTGCCCTCCCCTCAAAGCTGATGGGCATTCCCATTCAAATAGTGTGTGTGTGTGCACTGTGTCATGTTACCTGGGAACCCCACAATATTTTATTCAAGTTGGCACCTCTGGTATCCATGCTACAGTGGAAGTAGCATAGAAGATAAAAGCAATGGACAGAAGAGTCCTAGGCTGAAGACATGCAACAAAGAATCCTCTGTTCTGGTAGCCGGGCAAGGCCCACCCACACAGTTAAGACTGCTTATGACACACTGTTTATTAGATGTGTCTGTTTTGAGCTGGAGATACATATTGACATTCTTGGATCCTGTTGCTGAATAGTATCAGGAACTCTGTGGTACAGCCATATTGCCAATGTGCTTAGGGCCAGTTAAACAATTACAACAACCATATGAAGGTTGCTGGAAAGATTTCCATATGGCAGTGGCTTGAAACAGGAGTCATTTGAAAGCTGTTTACCCTGTGTACAGCTCCCCTGGTTGTCTGAGGCATGTGTTTCTGACAAGAGGCCTTCTTGTGTTAAGAGGCAATGCAAGTATAAAGGGGCAATGGTCCCATGCCTTTAGCCCCATCACCATTGTTCTGTGGGTTGTTTCCCCCCACCCCACAGATTTCCATATGTACAGGGCCAACATCTGCATCAGTGAGTCTTCTGCACCCATGCAGAATCTCCATGCAATCTAGGAAACTTCACGATCAGGGTACTAAACCCTGCAGGAAGCCAACATTAGAAATATATTTTCCCTGAAGAGCACATACAAGACTGGAAGGAGCTGCACAGCTCACTACTCACATTGTCCCTTCACACAAATAATGACTGAATGGGACTATGGAGTCTCTGGATAGTGGCCATAGTAGGTGAATTTCCATTCCCATGGCCAAAGTTCTTTAGCTTTCCTCAAATCACCTATATTATAGTACACTTAATATAATTATTTATAACATACCCACCAAGTGTCCAGGGGGGAAAATGGACATCCCGTTTTTTCATGTGAGATCGCAGCAGCCATTTTGGGTGTCGTGATCTTGTGCACTCTCATGCCATAAAAGGGGTCCTGGAAGACACTCATCCTGGTTTTTTATGTGAAAAGTTGGAGAGTGTGTTATAAATGCATTGCATTTAAAATAAGTAATCATCGGGGATGCCAAGGGGGGCAGCCTCCCAGAATTGGCAGGTCTGGTTGTTGTTGTTGTTTTTGTTTGACCAAAAAACCCAACAACTGCAGAGTGATAGGAATTATGGCCTGATAAGAATGAGCCTGTAAGATGGGCAGTCTGTTTAGGCAAGTTATGGCTGGTTTAAGAAACCTCTGAACTGTCACACACTCCCTGAATTAATGAAGCCATAAAGGTCTAAGGTCCCTGAAAGACCTATCAGGATTCAGGACTATTCATTCTGTGGCAAGTTGATCAGCATTGTGAAAGCAACAACAGATGTGAGTCTTCCTATGCATAATTTTATAAAGATTAGCAGCCACACTTTGATCAGTATTTTTGAACAGCATTAAGTTCGCTATATGTTATTTCTCTGTATTTAGATGTTGTTTTTAGGGGGGGATGTATTTTTCAAAGTGAGGCATATGAAAACATAACAGCATAAATCAAAGAAAATAAAAAAATATAGTTCACTGTCCTAACTCAGATATTTAGAGAGTTCTATGACAATACTGTTGGTTATTTTGTTCTCTACCTTGATTAGAAAAATGGTCAATAAGTTTCATGTTAAATAAAATAAGCATACTGTTTGTTATATACTTCTAGTTACTTATATAACTTATAGGTACTTATAGGTTCCATTCATGTCCCCCCAAAAAGTGATAAATAAAACCAAAATCAAAAACTGAACTATGCTCTGCAATCACAATCACAACACAAAGCTTTGCATCTGAACTAGGTGAAAATAATAAGGATAATTCAGTGCTGAGAACTAAAACTCAATCTAGGTTGTGAAATAAAAATGTTACATTACTCTTACATTGGTCTTTGATGCTGCTATATAAATGAATAAAATAGTTATAGCAGCTCTAAAAATTAAAAAACTAGTTTGTAGGGTCAAATGAACAGTTATGCAAACTTAACTCAAACAAAGATGGATACCATTAGCACAGGATCTTGTTAAAAACCAGAAGTTATATAATGCAAAAGGATTAAATTCTGAATGAAAACTGGTTACTTGCTAAAATGCCACTTAAAAGCCTTGTTGTCCTTTTCTTAAAAAAAAAGATACATGTGAATGTGTTCTATTAATGTCTCCATTAAAATAATTTCATGGCACTTCTTTAATTGTAGATAAATGTAATAGACAATCAACTGAACAGCTCAGAAAAAAAAAACAATTAGCTACCTGGCTTTTAATTTCTTACACATTAACATTGAACGGTCAAAATAAGAGGTTATTTTGGAGTGATTATTATGATTGTAATCAGGCCTGACACTTGTGACACTTCAAACATGCAACCACCAACAGTTCCTTTACAATGAAAGAGCTTCCAGCACAACACATTTTAATAGTCAGAAGAGTTGTGAATTCGCAGCTTTGCACAGCAGGTGTAGCAGCACATCTTTGCACCCCTAAATACACATGCTCATCTAATCTGACAGATTAGACAATGGCACACACACACACAAAAAAACCCATCACTGATGTTTAAACAAAGACTTCATCTCCAGCAAGGCAAAGCTTTTTGCTCAATGTAATGCCACTAATAACTTTTCCAAGTCGAAAACAATGTATATTTTCTTAATGAAAACCAAACGGAAGCAAGAGTGGGGTTTGCTGACATTAAAAAAATGCTTTCCTGTCTCTTTTCAATATTTACCTTTGCATTATCCTGTAGAAAGGTTTTGTTAATTAGTTGCATCTTGTGTGTGCTGCTTGTAACCAAGACAGCATAGAAGCTCGGGGACTGTTCTAAGGGAAGATTAAAAATCCATCAAGCAAGGGAGATATAAATTTACCATATTTAGTCAATTGTCTGTATATCCAGTGGTGGCTATGTGCTAGCAGAAAACACCAGCACCTGTTTTTTGCCAGAAACAAAACCCACGTCTCCTGTGGCTCCCTGTGCCTCCTAAAATTTGAGATTTGGGGGACTGTCTGGAGCAGTATGAAATATTAGGCAGCAATGGCTGCAGCATGTAGGGTAGGCAGGACGAAGATCAGCAAAAATTGGCTGCCACATTTTACATGGGTTAAAGTGCTTTTCACAAGATGAAATCCACCACTGGATACAATCAAATGGCCGTTAATTTAACATTACTGTACATTTAGTCAGAAACCTAAATATAAAGATGTGTATCATCACAGCCATATTGGTATTTTCAAAAGGGATAAAACCAGAAAAATCTCATTTTCTGTTCAGTTTAGCAACTGCACACTCAAACATGGGCCTAGATATGTGCATATATTTACCAAGAGGGGGTGAACTGGGCATTAATGGACTCTAGAGGGTTATTTGGAGACAGCTGCACTTATCATGAATCAGGAAAGGGAAATAGCAGGCCTGGTGTGCTGTAGGTCAGTTTCAAATGTTGACTTCAGAGAGCTATAAATCTCTAGCATTACTATAGCAGCTGAGGCTCAGAATACCCTTCTAGCATCTTCCTATAATTTAAAGATTATGTAAGGTGTATAGCGAGTGGGTTCGACAAAAATATTAATTTAGAGATAAATCCTGTAAATGCTGGAAAGAAGCAGCTTCTGTAGAGCAAGATCGTCTTCTGCTGCACTGCAAATAGGAATTGCTGCTAGTTTTGTCAACAGTAGGAGGTCGTGGAATCCTGCCAAACAAAACAAGGTCTTTCTCAGGAAAATGCTTTCAGTTCTATGTAGTTGCCTAATAGCATCCTGTACTGTTTTACTACTGATATATAATATAAATGAGGATATATTGTCTTCTGCTGACAATTCCTTGAGTCGGAAATCTAAATCAAGAAACTGAACAGGAGTAAAAAAGCAATTAATCACAGTTAACTCCTTCTGGCAGGTCCTACAATATTTTCTGTTGTTGTTGATTCACTATATTCTAAGAGCACTATCCAGCCTTGCAGATGTTTGCTCCTGCTGTGAGACTGATGGCTTTCAGAATCTAGTGTTTGCATGTGGAAATGTAAAGCTTTTATGAACATTCACAAAACTTCACTGCCATATTAACATTTTAATTACTACAAAATTTAAGGGGGTATCATTGTTTCTATGAACATGCTACAGAAAGCAAGTTTTCTAGGAAAGGGTGGTGTTGGCAGCTTGGGACACAACTGGCCTCTTACTGAGATCACTACAAAGAACTTTTGCAATATCGAAGGAGAACAGAAATGGAAGCTGTGTAAAAGTTTACATTTTTTCCAGGAAGCAAGCAACAAGATTCTGTTTCCCTTTCCCAGATCAAATGTACCTTAATACAGGGAGTGTAACTGTTCCTAAGTGACTTTACTAATGGGACAGATATCCATAACACACAGTAGTGGATGGTGTGTGTGGTGTGGTGGCACAACTCACTTGACCTCTGGTTGATCATGCTGTTACGTATTGGAAATGGGCGCAAGGCATTGTCATGGTGTAGACACAGTGGCATAGCCAATTTGGCACTCCCATTCGTGTGTTTGCACCACACCAACCTTGCTGTCACCTTGCCCCTCCTCCTCTATCTCTCAGGAAGGAACAGCAATGCAACCTACAGAGCCCACCACTCTGTCTCCTAGTGATAACACAGTTATACATACTGTACAGTCATACCTCATGTTATGAACGCTGTGGGTTGCACGTTTTCGGGTTGCGGACCATGCCGAACCCTGAAGTACCAGAACGGGTTACTTCCGGGTTTTGGTGCATGCGCAGAAGCGCAAAATGACACCATGAGCATGCGCAGAAGCTCCGAATCGCATCACGCACATGCACAGACATGATGCTTCAGGCTGCGAACACTGCAGGTTGCGAACGTGCCTCCCGCACGGATGACGTTTGCAACCTGAGGTATGACTGTATATTCACATAAATGGTTCATTTTTTAACATTTGAGTTCAATAAGATTCCACATATAGGGAAATGTCATGGGCCATGAGCAGACAATTCTGATACCTGCTCTTAAATAGGCTAAATTATTGCCACTAATTCCAAATCCATCAAGACTTTAGAACTTCTCTTGAGAAAGGAAACTTTATGTTGCTGGCAGAACAGACAAAAAAAAAAAGCATTCTGAAGATCAAAGAGTTTTTCCAAAACTCAAAGCCTGTGGTCCATTTTTAGCCCAGAAAAGAATTAATCCGTTCCTGAGGTGCTTTATCACACTGACTAAAAGGTTATAAACTAGAGAGTTAGGAAGAATGGCCTATTGGCTCCAGCTCAGGAGCACTAAAGAGAAGGAGAATGGGATTGCTCACAAGTGAGAGACCCTAGCCATCATATTTGGCTTTAAGAAATTCCATAGACATCTGACGGGGATCTTTTCACTATGGGAAGAAAACACCAGTTGTTACTTTGCAACTCAATGAAAACAGAGCAGTACCAATGACAGCAACAGCATGACTACAACAACAGGCTTTGGGGGCAACTGCAGATGAATATAACATAGCCTACAAGCTGAAAAACAGTCTGGCTGCTGATCCCCTGAGCAGATTAGCACTACCTGAATTCCCCCCTGTTGAGAAGCTCCCAGAGGAAGTCATAATATTGATGGGACATCTGGATCACAAAACAGTAAAAGCTTCTCAGATAAAAATGTAGACTTGACAGGGTCCTCACCAGTCCTTTGCAGCATAGCACATTAGTACTGCACTGGGAATTTCTGCCACATCCTTCCTCACCACCACCCATCGCAGCCAACCATTGTCCAGCAGTTAATGAGGAAAAAAACTGCATGTGAAAATTCTCAAATTGGAGAGAAAAAATTGGCAAAATTGTTATGGGTGGGATCCATTGTTTGGGTTGTGATTATCTTACTTTCAAGCATGTGAGAGTGTATCTTCCTTTCATTATACATATCAGATGACTGGTGATCCACGTGCATTAGTGGAGGGCGTCTAAGTGTACCCCCCACCACATTCCACCCCACCCCTCTTCTGCCCCCATTCTGCCTTCTTATGGGACCAAAAGAACCGGCGCATCAGCGGTCTTGCATCAATTGGACACACCTAACATTGTCACTACCTATACATGTAGTTTATATACACATTTTACCCTAACTGCCACAGATATTAGAAATAATCTGAAATATTGATGCAGTGCTGAAAACCAACAATGACTGGTATTTAACTAAATAATTGTGCTCACACAAAGAATCACACAAGGATTACTACTAGTGCACATGAGCACTAGTATACACATGAGCAGAATGTCTGAAAAAGTAGGCTATGCGTTTGATCTGGCCTTGAGTTACTGAGCACAAATGTACTTCGTGATTTAGATCAATAAGTGCAGATATCCAGGCAGTATGAACTATGAATATATTCACTTATTGGAATATTGGTATGCACATGACGAAAATTGCTTTCAAGTCTTTTCCTTTTACCTAGCTTTTTGTGACCACATTACCTCAACACATGTCCAAAAGAAATCTTTGCTCCCTAGAAAGCTACGAGGCAAGTATCTTGAAAACTTGTAGTTTATTTGCCTACTGTTCAGACGACGGATTGTAACCCATCTAAAAGAAATGCCCAACGGTCTATACTGACATAAAAGACACCCAGGGCTGGATTTAGGTTTGATGAGGCCCTAAGCTACTGAAGGTAATGAGGCCCTTTATATGTCCAGCTGTCCTTTGTCAACAACAAATTGTCGCTGGTTTTTGTGTTGAATATCTGCTATATGGTAATTTATGGACCTAATAGTTCCATACACAACATTGTTGCTTTATGTAGGTTTTATTTTATTTGTTTTTTATCTTATATTTTGGAAATGTACATCCAGTTTTTTTCCCTTTTAATATTTTTGGCCCCCCCAAGAGAGTGGGGCCCTAAGCTACAGCTTGTTTAGCTTATACGTAAATCTGGCACTGGAAACACCCAATGCAATCAAGCCAGGTGCCAAAAATTGACACCCTTGGGCAGCTGCAAGGTGTCCATTGCCCTAGAACCCCATTTCCAACACTCCAACAAGCACTAGGCTGCTGCCACTGCAACTGCTCACAATATTCTGGAGTGTGCAAAGTTGCTCTGGTACCCTGTAGACATTGACCATAGTGGTTGCCTGGCACTCACCAGAAAGGTGCAACTGTCAACACCATTACGGTCATCCTCTTCTGATAGGCCCTGACCCTAATTTCCAGTGGAAATAAATAGGAGATATAGAGAGGAGGGGAAGCTACATGGGGGCAGCAGCATGCTGTGGCAGGGAGCACCCAGGGGCCTGTGCCAGACCAGGCTGTTATAAAGAGCTCTGACCTGCAGAAGAAAAAGAGTTTTAAAATGTAGCTATGTTTAAATGTCTTTGCACATTAGCCAGTTTGAGGGGAGGTGGGGGTTTCGACAGAGCTCTATCAAGTTGCCACTACTAAGGTTTGTTTGTTGTTGTGTTTTTCCCACCTCACTTTATGACTTTGAAAAGTGTTTCTTCACATTGGTTGTACGTGACACCCTTCTTAAGCATGTGTACGAGGGAGGGGTGCATGACAATGAAGAACACATTTTGTTTGTTGGAAATTATTACATTAAGTGCCTGTCCTCCGTGCAATTTTCAAACACGAATCAGCCAAGTCTTGTGTGGCGATGTGCAAATTTGCAGGCAATTTGAACTGATTTGGCTCTTCAGAAGGTTAAGGTAGTTTAATGGTTGAAAGCACATTGCTGCACACAGCAAGCTGCAAAAAGTCAAAGGGTTAGAGGATTAGGATTTCATTTCCTTTTAGCCATTGCCATGTCTGTTTTCTGTCCAAACTGCTTCTTGTTCATGTTTAACCCATGCTTTTAAAGACAAGAGTGTTCACGAACTTGTGGGCCTCGGGCTTCATTTTAACAAGCCGTCTCTTGCACTTTGGTGTGTAATTTGTCATAAATGTCATAGGTCAGGGTGTGCTAGAAACCTACAGCCAGCAGATGGTCATTATGACAGTGGTTTATGTTTCAGAAGCAAAAAAGATGCTTTGCGATATTTACTCAAGAGTGCGAAGGTTGCAGCTCTCTCTCTCTTTTTTCCAGTTTCTCTGTTGAAAATAAGTCATCATTGCTTAATTTTTAGATAGAAATGGACAGCAGCCAACAAGAGGCATTCTGGTCATCTTACTCAGACAAGTTGTCCTATGTGAATCACACCTCACCTGTGAGTAAACAGCAGGATTTGCTTTCTGTTTAACGGGTTCAGTGTTAACTTTTGTTAAACATTCAGCTAAAGGATTTTATATCTATTGTACAATAAAAAGCTGACTGAGTTGAGTATGGTCCCTTTTCAGTTTTTGTACAGCTATCTTCATTCTCATTTCTTCTAATTATTACATCAAACATAAATAGTAATTTTTTATTTTATTTTTTGCATGTGTCAGAGGGATTCCAATCAGCATGTTAACAGATTGTTGTTGTTGTTGGTATTAGTATTAGTATTAATATTAGTATTAATATTATTCCTAGTCTGGTCATATATGCTTATCGCAAAAAAAAACACCCTAATTCTGAATCTGAGTCCATGGTCCCATGAAGATGAAGTAGCTGGAGCTAAATTAAGCAGATGTCTACTCCTATAGAGATATGTGGAAACATTTCATTATTTTTTAATGTAGCGACAGTGGACTACCCAACATAATAATTTATCTATCAGGGACTGCCTATCAGGCAAAAGCTCTATTTAGTCTAGGATCTCACTTTCCCACAGTGGCCAACCAGATGCATGAGTACAATAGGCCTCTCCTGATGTGCTTCCCCCAACACCTTGTATGCCTCTGGTCTGGACGGAGGTAGTGTTCAGATATAATGACAAATAGCCATGATAGTCTTACTCATGAATTTGTCTAATTCTACCATCTTGTGGTAGAGGATTTGATAGCTTAACTGTATGTTCTCTTGTCCTGGTTCTTCCACCATGAGCTTCATTGGATGACCTGGAGTTCCCTGCCTACTTCTCCACACCATGAATAATATTATTCCCTTCAATCACGTCCTCCTCTAACTTTTTCCCCAAACTAAAAAGCCTCAGGCATTGGAGAGTTGCTCCTTTCTTCTTCCCAAAAGAGTATTCTCCAGGCAGCTAAGCTTAAAAGTACCAAACTATCAGGTTATAAACTACTGCATGAGCTGCAACCCCTGGTATAATATGGTGAAATCTCTGGGAATTTATATTTTGTGATCTGAGCCTATATGAAAGTAGCGATTCTTCTTCAGCAGTCTTCCTTGGTGCAGGATTTAACTTTAGAAATACATACAGGTAAATGACCAATGTTAAGCTTATGTAGACTGGAAATGGCAAGCTGCCTGCATTTTTATAGAGATCTAATTTGGGCTAGTTATATTCACTTTTACAAATCCATTGTACAAAAATATTTACAGATTGTACCATTTCAGTTAGCTTATGTGGGCAGATAATAATAATATTCAAAGCTTTTTATGTTTGTTGAATGCTACCTATTATTTCCAAATGTGGTTTCCTGAGAAGGTGTTGAGATGCTGGGAGAACTTCCCATGCAGGCAATAAGCATGAAACTGCATGCACACGAAAGCTCATACCAAGAACAAACTTAGTTCGTCTCTAAGGTGCTACTGGAAGGATTTTTTGTTTGTTTGTTTTCACCTATATGAACCTGCCTCTGCTTTGAGGTCAATCCTGGAGACCCTGTTTCTGTGCACACCCCTGAGAATAATTAGATGGCCAGGCATGAGAAACAGGACCTTTTTGGTTATGGCTCCATGTTTGTGGAATTATAGTATTAATGAAAATATATGTGGTCCTATAAATTCAGGACTTCAAACAGTTGCTTTCTGTTAAGACAGATATTGAGCACTGCTGTTAAAATTGGTTTTACATTAACTGGAAATAGTTTTAACTTTTTAAAACCTTAATGTGCAGGTTGTTATTGTTGATAATTTCATTGCTGCCAGACTCTAGTGTTTTGTGGCATTTTGATATATTTTGATTTCAATGATGTATTTTGTTTCCTATATTGGAGGCCTCATTGTAAGGGCATGACTAAAAGGTGGCCTGGAAATCACTTTAATAATATGCAAATAAATAAATTAAAGTAGTTTGTATGGTTATATGTCTGTAGTAGAATCGTCATTCATAGCTAAGAAAACAGGTGTAAAAAATGGGTAATTTGCTCCAATGGGTAAAATTTGCACTGTGGGTTTCAGATGAACATCTACATTCCCAGTGGACAAGGCTGTTGTATTTTCTCGTGTTGTTGCTGAAGAATAAAAGATTTAATCGCAGGCATGGTATATTTGGCATAAAAACAGCTTTTTATGACCACTTATCATTAGAAGACTGTCCTTGATTCTGAAAAAAAGGAAAATACATTTATTTAAGTGTGCATAAAGAAAATAGACCTCAAATTGGAAGTGGTCCTAATTAATAAAAACAGAAACATAATACCTATAAATATTTAAGCCATATAGTTTAGACGTATTGGTAGGGGGTGGCTATTAGCTTGTTTCTGTGGTGGTAAATTCCTGCATAGCTCACAATGGAATAGTATAGGCTGCACCACTGTGAGAGGAAACAAAAGATCCCCAAGCAGCCCCACCCTCCGCCATTCTCTTCTGCGGCACCACCCCTTGTTCACAAAACCCCTTTCAATTATACTCTTTGTTGGCAATGTTTACTTTTTTCCATTCAAGCCTCTTCGCTCTCTTGTTCCCAGTCTTCCAGGCAGCCAGCTAGCTGGAGCCAGAACAGAGGGCGAAGAAGGAGGGAGGCTGGTCCAAAGCGAGACACCAACAAACCACACCAAAACTTTTAAAACTCTCCTAAGTGCTGCAGCCAGCACAGCACTAGGTTTCAATAAGAGGCTCCCACCACACGAGTAGCTATAGTGTTGCCTCTCTCCCTGTCTCCATTTCCTTTAGCCTAAATGCTAGACTAGAGGAAGGCACCTGATCACACAAAGTGACAAGCATTTTCATGTCCTCTGCATAGACCCCCTTTTCCAAAGACTTGCTGGTATTTTAAAACCGAGTGTCTTGAGAAGAGTGGTGTTAATTCATTAGCAACAAGCAGCAAACAGAGGAAGAAGCTTTTGCTGGGCTCTTGTCAGGGGTTTTTTGCTTTGTGCAAAAGTGGTATATTCCCTTCATGTTTCAAATTAAATACAAAGTGGATGCTTATGTTGCACTGTACACCCTGACAGGCATTTTCTGAACTAACTAACAGAAGACGAAGAGATGGTGGCTTCTAGGTTATTTATTTATTTCATAAAATTTATACACCCCTTGAGTGTAAAAAAACAACAACCCAACAACCTCAAAGTACAGTGGTGCCTCTGGTTACATACTTAATTCGTTCTGGAGGTCCGTTCTTAACCTGAAACTGTTCTTAACCTGAAGCACCACTTTAGCTAATGGGACCTCCCGCTGCCACTGCGCTGCCAGAGCACGATTTCTGTTCTTATCCTGAAGCAAAGTTCTTAACCTGAAGCGTTATTTCTGAGTTAGCGGAGTATGTAACCTGAAGCGTATGTAACCCGAGGTACCACTGTATTGACTTGATACAAAATTGATATGTATAGGATTACACTGTTAGCCTTTAAACCTAAACACACCTGCTAAGGAGTAATCCCCATTAAACACTGTGGGACTTACTCCTGAGTAAAAGTGCACAGCATTGTATTGCACATAAAACTCCTGGAGAGAAAGCTGCCCACCATCCCATACTCCTCCCCAAACCCAGCAGCTACCAGTGGATTCTTCTAGAAGCTGGTTCAACATCTGTTGTTTGAAGGACCAATAGTACAGGTGGGGTCATTTAGAGGGTGAAGAGAGGAAAATGGATGATGCTTATGCAATGCCCCTCCTCCGACCACAAATGGTTGCAGGTTCTCTCTTTCTGATATATAATGTTTCAATGTAGTAATCAATAATCAAAGTGTGGAAACTGGCCTGTAACCTTATTCTAATTTGAAATTCAGCTGTCATTTCGAAAAACTGGGTCAGTCAAGTTGCCACGAGATTAGCTCTGCTCTCACTAAAGAACATTTGCATTCAAGTCATGGCGGACCTTAAAAGCTCCCATGTATTTAGCGACTGGTATATAGAAAAGATTCGCAGGTGGCTTAATTTGGTTTCGGAATGTGAGTCTGCAGGTGTGTTGCCTCTCCATTTCCCATCCTGCTGGATGCTGTGTTTGAACTTCTGACCAGGGAGAGGCTTGATTGACAGTAAAATGGCATCAGAGGATGCAGCAATGGAATGTTTCTTTCCTCGTCATCATTAAGGGGGGATTCCTCTATGGTGCAGAGAGTGAACGGTACAATTTAATGTTCTCTGGAGAGTGGGAGAAGGGCTCAAATCTTCGCAGAGCTGCTTTCTGAGTGGTTTGTCTCAGTCCTTGTGGCAAATGGGATGTCCCTGTGGAATTTGCCATCGCCTGGCCTGAAAAGAAAGGGATTAAGACCCTTTAAAGGATGGAAATGGAACAAAAGAAGCACTTTTATGATGTAGCAGCATAAAATAAGGAGCTCTATTGTGGAAACTGATTGCTAAAGATCTTTGAATTGAGCAGCCTACATTGTGGGCCTTGTTCCCTGAGGGTTTGGAGGCTTGTACAAAATGATATGTCTACACTAGAAAAAAGAGTATAGCTCTCATTTAGGGGCAAATAAGAGATTATTGGTTTGTTTCTACATCATTTTTTTCCACACCTACTGAAAAGTGGCCTGTAGGGAGATTATACTCTAGTGAAAGTTGCTGCTAATTAAAACAAGTAATTAGTGTTCCTCCAGGCTTTGCGGTTTCACTCACTTTTGCCCGCCAGACAACATTAGTTTAAAAGCAATCCAATTTCTAGCAATAACAGACTGTAAAAAAGTCATTTAACAAGTATATAAGTGTAAGGTTACAGTTCAGGCTTTGATTTATCTCTCCTTGGCTATTTAGAAATGCCTTGCCAAAGTTTGAGGGTGCGTGGGTACGGGGAGATGGCAATTCAACATTAAAAATATAATTTCCATTTTTTAAAAAAAATCATTAAAATCCATTTCATTTACAAATATATCACAGAGCCTGTAAGAGAGTGTTCTGAAACTACATTTAGGAAGCCAAATTTGGATTTAATGCAGTTTCCTTACAGCAGACCCTCACTTAGCATTTTGTAAACAGATCATTTCATTAAGGCCTTTTGTTCTGGCTCCTGCGTCTGCTTGAAATGGAGACTTGTTATTGACTCCGACTCTCCTTGACATGAATAGACGCAGTTAAGTTTAACGTATTGCTGCTTTAGGCTGTCATGAGACAAAAATGATTATGTATATTTGTTGTTGTTTATCCAGAGCACTTTGAGACCTGCACAGATTAATCTAAAAGTTTGAATACTGCTTTTTTCTTTAAAAGGTTATATGGTAGGCAAAGTCTGGAGATGGAGGAGAATTTAATTCAGCTTAACCTTGCATTTCAAAAATATTTTAAGTCTTTAAAAAAAAGCTATTGAGAAGCAAATATATACAAGCATGCACTGCTTGTATATATAAAAACATGCGCTGAAAATTTACTACACAGGAGGTTGTATATTCCTGGGATGTTTTATATTTCAGGTGTCATACGGAATACACGAACTGAAAATTAGAATAATCCTGAACCACAATCCACTAGCAGCACCTCCCATTCAGACTTAATTAAAATGACTAGCAGCATTTTGAAAGTATGTCTGAATCCTGCCTCCTGATTGTCTATTCAAACATTGTTTCCTGATTGGAAGAAAGATACTGAGATTTTTCACCTGTTCAACCAGTGGGCACTCTCTTTTTTTTCTCTGTCTCCTTTGAGCATAGCTTACCTAGCGATCCTCTTGAAGAATGAAGTCAGAAGAAGGAAATACAATTCCTGATAAGGGAGCAAAACATTTTACAGAGAACAGAAGATGGTTTTGCAGTCAACACGAGAAGGCCTGTAGTACTACACAAAACTGTCATTTACAACCAGATATATATTTCCCCCCAGCCAGATACCACTAGAAAAATCTGTACAATGGGACATATTTCTTTCACAGGCTTCGTTTTAAATGAAAAGAGACTTTGCTATCATCATAAGGAAAAAGGCAAGAAGGAAATTTCTAAGCCTAATCATTTCCCCCCACAATCTGCCACATATTTTGGATGCAATTTAAAGAGCATCATTCACCAGTGCTTGTTTTCCAGGTTTTATGCATTATCCCCGAATCAGGTACATTGTAATATTAAGAATGTATGAAAAAGGATAGCTTTATGGTACAGACACCTACTAATGGAGTATTTTACATGCTATCCAAGATAACATTTGCGAAGACTGTGATTATTTTGATTGCATATAATAAAAATCAGGACAGTGTAAAATCATCTTGTGGTTTGTGTTTTCCCAAATTCATTTTCCTTACATAACAGATATGGCATCGTTTTTTGATGCTCCAGTCTAGAACATCCAGAAACATCTGTAATGTATTGAATGGTATTATTGCGATTGAATTATCGTTTGATCAGTCGCCTTTCCCAAACTGATCATACCCAAATGTATTTTTTTGCCCAGAAGTATTTTTGCATGCTGAAAAGTATTCTTTAGAAAGAAAGAAAGAAAGAAATCAGTTTCCAGTGATTTGCTTTTCTGTTTCATCAGAACATATATGCAGAGCATAATCCCCAGTAGGATGTTCTCCTTGGCGAGTCTCATTAAAGTGAATTGGAGTACTTATGTACAGCTCCTCCCATTCATTTTGAACAGGTTTTTGCAGGAGATCTTACCAGTATCCTGTGACCAGAGTTTTTCACTGAATCTAGCGCCAGCTTTTTATTCTTTGTGTCAGTGTATGCCTGGCTAGTGCTGCAGCACAGCAGCCCTTAGGGCACCAGAGGGCAGAATCTGCTCTGACATACACGGACACTAAACCCTTTTATAGATTAGTCCAGAACCGTACAGGGCTGTATAATAGCTCTAATTTTATGTAATAAGCAATATTTGCACAGCAATTCCATTATCAGGCAGAAGACAATTTTAGAAGTAATTTAGGAGCCAAGACTGTATTAGTGCTGAGTCTGAGTAAAGAACAATCTCTGTGTAAAGCACAATCAAGATTCTCCTCCGTTACTTTTTTTCCCTTTGTAAATGATTTTAACAGTTATTTCTTTTTTGCTGCAAATATAATTTCAGCATGAGATTCTCTCTCGCTCTCTGTCACACACACACACACACACACACATTCTATATGCATATTAGTAATGCAGTTTCTGTACATTTTAACGCTTTCTCTCTTTTTTCATTTAGTTGACTTGGAAATGACTGTGCACACACTGCTTTCTTTCTAATTGCCGCGTTAAATCCATTTCCAGTATCTCAGAATGAATTGGAATACAATTCATCGGATATCACAGTGCCTGCTAGGGTTCCGATCCAGCAAGTGCAATGCATGCCCAGAGGAGCAGGTTTAAGAAAGGTGCTGAGTTCGGGTTTCTGTTTACTGTGCACAGCACTGAACTAGCAAAGCAGTTAGCCTTGAGTACCGGTATGTGGTTTGCTTATTTCCAGATCCACCTTGCCCCTGCTTCCAGTCTAATTTTCTGTTGGAAAGGAGCAAACTCCTAAACAGGTGATCATTGTCAAATTGGCAAAGATAACAATCCGTGGGAAGGGGAGGTGCACAAGCAACCCATAGCTATATTTTACAGCGTTCCTTCTGTGTAATGTGATACAGACATTGCACTGTTTTGAAATAAAGAGCAGCCCCTGTGTTTTATGTCCAGGGAAGGGGAAAAACTTTTAAAAGCAGGGAATATACCACTACTATAATTCAGTGTCGGATTGATTTATAAGCTAAACAAGCTATAGCTTAGGGCCCCACTCTATTGGGGCCCCCCAAAAAAATTTAAAGGGGAAAAAAACTGGATGTACATTTCCAAAACATAAGATAAAAAATAAAACCTACATACAGCAACAGTGTTTTGTGTTGTGTAAGCTCCTATGATGTATGTAATGGGCCCCGCCTACTAGCCTGCTTCCTAAAATATCACTGGTTTGCTCATTTCTATATATAGGGTGCCTACATTCTGCATGGACTGGTTACAATTACTTTGATAAAATACGTATTTTGTTATGTGCAAATGGCTTTAGATACCTATTAGGTCCATAAATTACCATATAGCATATATTCAAAACAAAAATTAGCAACAATTTGTTGTTGACAAAGGACAGCTGGACATATAAAGGGCCCCATTATCTTCAGTAGCTTAGGGCCTCATCAAACCTAAATCCAGCCCTGCTATAATTGCAGTACAATACTATACATGTCAACTCAGAAAGAATTGGCGATCGGCACGGACCCGCGGAGCTCCTAAAGGCGATCAGCGCCAACAGAGCCTCCAGACCGGGCTCCGTGCCGCCAGGACCACCGCCGCTGCCACTCGATCACCGGGGGCTGCCGGGGGAAGCCACCGGAACCCCCCCCTGGCGGGCCCGCGAAAACCCGCGAAAACCGCGAAAACGGGGACACCCGACCACCGGCCGGACAAAGCCCGAAGCCGCGAGGCCTAACGGCTTGAGAACGGCCTAGAACCATCAGCCCCTGTGAAGCGCGGGGGGAAGCCACCGGAACCCCCCCGACGGGCCCACGAAAACGAAAACAGGGACACCCGACCACCGCCGGACAAAGCCCAGAGACCCGAGGCCTAGCGGCCTGAGAGAACGGCCTAGAACCACCAGCCCCGCGAAGCGCCGACACGCCGGGGGCTGAGGAGAGGCCGAAGAGGACCGAAAAAGAAGTCGCGTCCCCGCAGCTGCTGTCACCGCCACACAGCTACCCCCCCCCAGGAAGAGAAAGGTGGGAGAGGGCCCTTTCCCACCCCCATCACCCCCAACCCAAGGGAAAAGGGCGGAAAACGGGGGGGGAGCCCCGACTTCCTACCGCTGCCGCCGCAGCCGCCACGCCGCCGGGCCCCCGTAACCCATAGAACGTAAAGCCCTGACTCTGCGGCCCAACACCACAGCCGCCGCCGAGGGAAGGGAGAGAAAGGCAGAAGAAGGGCACGAAGGAAAACAGGCCCAGCCGGAGCCTACCTCCCCATCGACAGTTGCACTAAAAGAAAAGAAGAGGGGGAAGAAAAGAGAGAAAAAGAAGGCCTGAACCCAGAGGGAGGCCTTCTGGAAGGACACCGCGCACTGGAGGGTTTTTTATTTTTATTTTTACTTTTTACCCTTTACTTTTTACTTTTTGCTGCCTTCTATTTTTAAAGAAAGGAAGAAGAGAGGGAAAAATCCCCCCCTCTCGATCTTTTTTATTGTTTCCCTCTTCTCCCCCTTCTCCCCCTCCCGTTTCCTCTCTCTTTATTACCAGAGGGGGTGAGAAGGAGGGGGTGGAGGGACGAGTGAGTAAATAAACAAATAGGAACCCCCCCACTCTTGTTTAGCCTCTAAAAGGAAGAGAGAAGGAAAAAGGAAAAGGAAAGAAGAAAAAAACACCCTTCCCCCCTCTCTCTCTATATTTTTTTAATTCTATTTTTACATATATAGATTTTTATTAATCCCCCCTTTTTTAAAGAAAAAAAAAAGCTTTAAAAATTTTCTTTGCCTTTTTTACCCATATATATATATATATATACATACATTCTCCCCCTCTTTAAATCTTTTTTTCTCTCTCTTCTTTTTTCTTTTCCCTTTTTCGTTTCCCTCCCCTCCCCCTCCCTAAATTCATCTTTGTTCTTACTGTTTGTCTGTCTGTTTGCTTGCTTACTTGACCCCTGCTCCTCCTCCTTTCCCTTCCCTTATTTCCCTCGCCTCTTTAATTAAAGGGAGGGGCAAAACAAAACAAAATAAATAAATAAAAGCCACCCCACCCTCCTATACCTCTAACCCCCCCTTCCCCCCTCTTTCCTCAATCAAAACAAAAAACAATCTTCCTTCACCCCCTCTTTACCCATACCTCCCATCCCACCCTCTACTTCCCAACCCCACCCTTGGGCTCCAGCCCCCCCTTTTCCCCCCTCTCCCCTCTTCCTCTCCACTCCCCTTAAATCAAATCCCCCTTCTCTAGACTACATTTCAGCCTGTCTTTAAGAGGGTAGTCTTGTCTCCCCCCCCAACCCCCCTAAGATAAAACCCTCCCTCTATAGTAGCCACAACCCCCCCAAAACCCTAACCACAGAACCCTCCCTACCCTCCTGCGAACTCCTCTGTTGGCCTACCCATTTGTCTACTTACCTGCTCCCCGAAACGAAGCCACCGCTGAGGGGAATACAGAAACCCCAGAGAATCCCTTAAGACACAGCTAAAAAACAACACAAATGGCCGCCTAACCCGAACGCTCTGCCAAAGCCACCAATCAACAACACCCGATCAGCTCAACAACCCAGCAATACCCAGGAACCACCAACACCACAACCCCTAACCGCAACACGCCATACTCCAAGAGGAAACGAAGCAGACCTCAAAGCAAAACCACCAGGGAGACTGAGATGGCACCAACCAGAGAGACAGCAAACAACGCTGAGACCACAACAACACCCCTCCAAGATAACAACATCCTAATAACGAAACAAGATCTAAGGGAAATGGAAGCGAGACTAGCAGAAAAATTAGCAGAAAAATTAGCAGAAAAAATGGAGGCTGCAATGGCTCCCCTAAAGGTACTAATCAACGATCTAACCTCTAAAGTGAATGCCCTAGAAAACAAGAACCAAATGCAAGAAAGAACAATAACACAATACCAGGAGAAGTACGCACAAATGGAAAAGAAAATAAACGAACTGGAAAGAGAAAACACAGAAATGAGAATCAAGCAAGCAGACCTCGAAGACCGAAACAGACGCTGCAACATCAGATTCCGCAATTTCCCTGAGAATACAGATGAGAAAAACCCAGCAGAACTAATTGTAAGCTGGCTGAAAAATACAATCCCAGGCCTGAAGCTTGAGACAGACGATCTGGAGAGGGCACACAGAGCCCTAAGAGCTAGGCCGAAACCCAACGCCCCCCCAAGGGACATCATCGTGTGCTTTGCACGCTACAAAAAGAAAGAAGAAATATGGAATAAACTCAGAAGCTCAACCAACCTCCGATACAAAGACAACCGCATATTTGTCTTTCAGGATCTATCCCAGGATACCCTAAACCGGAGAAAAAACCTACGCCCATGCACCCAACGTCTCCAACAAGAAGGGATCGAGTACCGATGGGGCTTCCCCTTCCGCCTCATCGTAACAACCAACACAGCACAATACATGGCTACCAACAAGAATGAAGCTCAGCAACTAATGGAAAACCTCGGACTTGATCTTCCACCGGAATGGCAACAGGAAGACCTGTCAAGCAACAGCCACAATCACGATGATGAAACAACAGAAAACGAATGGACAACAGTTAAGAAGAAAAAGAAGCAAGAGAAGCGGAACAACAATAAGTATCGATACAAACAACTGCCGACATACACAGAATCAACCCACCGAAGACTCAGCACAAGAACCCGGACCAAGACCATCCAAACCAACACTTCACAGCGGAACGACCCTACAACAACAACAGCAACGACTGAATGAAGTAACCGGAAAACAACCCAAACTGCAGGACTGGTGATTCTCCCCCCCCCTCCCCCCCTCCCCCTCCCCCCCCAAGCCATAAACGCTGCTAACACCATCAACACCCCCCAAAATCACACACCACAGAAACCCCCACCCCAACACCAGTCCAGACAACCCCACCCACATCACCCAACAACTTACAACCCACACCTTCATCAGCCCCCCCACCCTACAATAGGGGGGTAGAAAACAATAACAACAACTCCTCCAACCCCCATAACACAACCCAAATCCAGACTAAAATCTGATACCTAATCAGCACAATGGTGGCATCAGAGCGTACCAATACACCCACCCACCCTAACACACCAACAATGTTGCTACCAACATTGGTAGCACTGCTTTTGAACCTTATACACAACATTGGCGTCACAAAGACGCTCCATACCGTCTCACTGGACACCCCTTATCGCAAACGACAAGGGGGACGGCCTGTCCCTGAACATGGCCCTCCACACCAGCTGAGACCCAGGACCAACTGGCTAAACGCCAAAGAGTCCAAAATACCCCAAACGAACACCTATATGACTACATATAGGAAACCCTCTTCAAGCTATCCCCCACTCTTTAACCCAAACCGACTTCTAAGCCCACTAGCCCTCCCCCCACCACACCCTAGGTCAGCGCAACCCCACAGGTTCACTAAACAACACAAAGTGAGAGACACAGGACAACCCAGACGGGTTGGCAAGGAATCTATACATAACAGAGAAGCAAGATGGCTAACTTAAAAGCAATTACATTAAACGTGAGGGGGTTGGGAAACCCCATCAAAAGAAAACGCATCACCTCATACATAAATACCATGAGACCACACATCACCTTCCTACAAGAAATACACAACCCACCCAAAGGGAGCAAACTCCTGAGCGACCCCCGCTTTAACCAACAGTGGGTGGCAAATGGTTCAGGAAAAGCCCGTGGCGTAGCAATAATACTCAGCAGAGACCTGAACTTCAACGCCACAACAGTCCTAAAAGACAAAAAAGGCAGATTCATATTCATCAAAGGAACACTAGATGGCAAAATCAAATTGACAATTGGCTCTATATACGCCCCAAACTCAAAACAATTAGAATTCCTCCAAAAAACGCTAAACAAATTCCTCTCCTTCTTTGAAGGGGAAGCAATCCTAGGAGGCGACCTCAATCTAAATTTGAAGGGCATATCCCTAAAAAACACTCACCCCACAAACTCATGGACAGCCTGCCTCAAAAAAATCCCCCCAACAATTAGGGACTCTTACAAACTACTGAAAATGTTAAAAAACAGGGGTCTTTACGACATCTGGAGTGAGCAAAATCCAAGAGATAATAGCCATACATTCCAATCTGGACGCCACGGCACAGTATCCAGATTGGACAGCATCCTGCTCACACAGGGTCTGATCCCTCTAGTGCAAACAACAAATATAGGCAACATCAAAATCACTGACCACGCCCCAGTAGAAGTCACTATTAAAATAGGAGAAGAAACACAAACCACCCCATCATGGTCCTTCAGTCCCACCCTAACTACAAACAAACAAATTAGAGAGAGCCTCACTAAAACCCTCCAAAACTACTTCAAGGAAAACGATGTAGACAACATAAAAACACCCCTCCTGTGGGACGCAATGAAAGCAGTCACCAGAGGAGCTTGCATAAAAGAGAAAGCACTCCTTAAAAAACAAACCACCTCTAAAGTTAACAACTTAGAACAAGACATCACCAATCTTTCATCACGCTACAAACAAACAGGATCTAAAAAACTGCTTCAACTTATAGAACAAAAAAGAAGAGAAATAGACTCCCTAGAAATCAACAAAACAATGATCAACATTCTATACTTAAAACAACGCTTCTACGAATACGGAGGGAAAAACTCCAGACTATTAGCAAATGGATGTAGGAAAAAAACACTTAAAACAAGAATACACTGCATCACCAAAAAAGGTGGCAGCACGACATTTTCCCCCAAAGAAATAATTGCAGAATTTGCAAATTTCTACTCTGATCTATACACCTCCCGTAACCCACCTGAGAAGGAAATCAAAGAATTCCTAGCAGAGATGAACATACCTACTCTAACTAATGAGGAACAAGAATATATGGACAGTCCCATCACCCCAGAGGAAATAGACACAATCCTCAAAAACCTAAAACCACACAAAGCTCCAGGCCCAGATGGCTTCACAGCAGAATTCTATAAGAAATTCAAAGAACCCCTGATGCCCTACATGACACGCCTCTTTAATGACATCATGAAAGGAGGGCCCATCCCCAAAACCTGGACCCTCTCCAAAATAGTCTCCATCCCAAAACCAATGAAGGACAGCCTCAAGGTAGAATCATACCGCCCGATTTCATTAATAAACCAAGACTACAAAATATTCACATCAATCTTGGCCAACCGCCTGAAAAAATTCTTATCCAAACTAATAGCTCCAGACCAAACTGGCTTCGTCCCTGGTCGCAATATTACAGACCCCATCAGGAAACTACTGAACCTAATTGAACACAGCAAGGCAACTAAACTCCCATTAACAATTATGTCCCTAGACATCCTCAAAGCTTTCGATTGCCTAGAATGGAAATACCTATCAGCAGTACTAACTAGCATGAAATTTGGCCCCTACTTCCTACAAACCATCAAACAAATATACTCCCAAGCCTCAGCAAAATGCAGAATTAATAATATGGACTCAAATACCATAACAATCCAAAGAGGCACAAAACAAGGGTGCCCACTATCTCCCTTCCTATTTATCCTAGCGCTGGAACCCCTAGCTATCCGAATCCGAGCAGCCACAGACATCAAGGGGGTGGAAATAAAAGGCAGAACCTATAAACTAGGACTTTTTGCAGATGACCTAATGGTCACAACACCAGATCCCTCAAACACAGCACCCTCCCTAATCAGAGAACTCAACACATTTGCAACGGTTTCAGGCCTACAAGTAAACTTTGAAAAATCGGAAGCCATGTGCTTTAACACCCCACCTTACATCCAAAGAGGACTCACCAACACCACCAAGATAAAACTCTGCCACACCAAGTTCAGATACCTAGGAGTACAAATAACCAAAAACCTTAACAAATTATACCTCCACAACTACAAACCCCTATGGCAACAAATAAACAAAGACTTAAAGAGATGGAACAACATGAAGTTCACTCTCTCAGACAAAATAGCCATGATCAAAATGATCATCCTCCCAAAACTAACCTATCTATTCCAAACCCTCCCAATCTGGATTCCCCCAACCCAACTCCGCAAATGGCAAAGAAAACTACAATCCTTTATCTTCTCACACAAAAAACCAAGAATATACACCAAATACCTACACCTCCCCACCGCAGAAGGAGGATGGGGAATCCCCAACATAGAAGCATACTACAGAGCCAACCAAATACGCCATATAATCCCATACATATTAGAAGACGAGACAAAACAATGGATACACCTAGAAAGGGACACAATTGAGAATATCTGCACCACAGCATACCCACTCCTCCCAAACAAACTAAGAAAAATCCCCACAACACTTAGTAGATACACACAAACCATGCTCAAAGCATGGAAAGCAGAAACAGGCAAACTATCCCCAACCCCATCCCCACTAATCCCCCTGACCTACCACCCACTATTCCACAAAGCAGCACAAAACCTCCAAACCAAAACCTGGCAATCCAAAGGACTATACCGCCTAATAGACTTTTATAAAAACAACAAACCTCTGTCAACACAAGAAATACAGGACAAATTAGAAGACACCCAAATACCCTGGTTAACACAACACCAATTACATGCCATATTAAATAATCCAACGGTAAAATCAGCAGCAACCAGACCCCTGACAACCTTCGAAAACCTCATCCTAACGACAAAGGGATGCGATAGAGGGCTGGTATCCGCAATATATAAAATACTACTCAAAAATTCCACGAACTCCCTAGACACAATCAAAAAACAATGGGAGGATGACATAGGATACGAAATCAACCCCACCCAATGGACCAGAATGTGGTCTAAACCCCCCTTTAAATCCATATCAACAAAGAGAAGAGAACTCACCCTAAAACTAACCTACAGGTGGTATCTAACACCTAGAAAACTAGCGCTAATACGCCCAGGAACCTCACCAAAATGCTGGAGAGGGTGCACCTCCATAGGCACATACTTCCACATGTGGTGGGAGTGCCCCAAAATCCAAACATTCTGGACAACAACCACATGAGAAATATGTAAAATAACCAAGCAAGTGTTAGAAATCACCCCAGAATTGATCTTACTAAACATCTTCCAAGACAATAATGCCCACTTACAACACAAGGAACTCATAATCCATCTACTCTCAGCATCCAGAAACATCATAACCAGAAACTGGAAAGACCTGTCAGGAGTAAACATGGACCAATGGTACCAAGCAGTATGGGAAACAGCCCTACTAGAAAAACTAACCAGTAAGCTGAAACTGACACGGGGACAAACTGAAGAAGACACCTTCACCCCGGTATGGTTCCCCTTCATCACATACACAGCCCAACAAGACAATGACAAAAATCTACCGACAGCATACAAATCAATATGGTTAACCTGACCCAAAATACCCACCAACCCCACTCACACAGGAAACCAAAGATCACCACAGCCAACCACAAACGAACAACCACACCGCAAGCCAACTCCGACCTCTCTCACCGCCAAACGAGCATAAGCAAACAACAGAGAACCTACATAAACAATGCTGACACCAAACCCTATTCATATCAAGTAAAAAAGAAACACAGTCACCTCACCCCACCTACCTCCCTGTCCCACCCACCTCTTCCCCCTTCCCCCCTTTCTTTTCTAATGTCTCACCAACACTGACTTATAAAAATGTTATATGGAAAAACTTGAGAGAGACATTGTACTACCTTTGAAAATCTTTAATAAAAATATTAAAAAAAAAAAAACTCAGAAAGAATTGAGTTCAATTGATTGAGTTCAATGGGACTTACTCCCAGATTAGTATGCGTAGGGGATTGCACCCTTAAAGGTTATTTCATATTTAAGAGAAACGACTTTAATGTGACATGGCGGCAATTCATAGCCTCCAGCTTCTGCACATCATGCTACATATGTGCAAAAGGTTAATAAACCTACTTCTGAAATGTAGTTTTGTTTTATGTTCACTTTTTACAATTCTTATTATATTTAACCATTATTTGTAAGTTGGCTTTTATCACCTTTTTTTCAGCATTAAAAAAATTCATTCTACGTAAAATTGGAAGTAGAATATATGCCACCTTGAACAACTTGGAGAAAAGGTAGGATGTAAATGAAATAATAAATAATATATAAAATTGCACAAACATACTTATTCCCTAAAATCTTGCCTTTTTGCAAAACTGGTTTATTTCTATTTATTTTGTTCTTATACAACAGCCAACAAAACAAATGAATCACAATAAATCAATAAAAACCAGCCACCCTCTCCCCCCCACAAAAACACAAAAGCTCTCTGGAAAAAATGAATTCATTTGTATTTATTTAAGGTGATGCTGTGGGTTAAACCACAGAGCCTAGGGTTTGCTGATCAGAAGGTCGGCGGTTTGAATCCCTGCGACAGGGTGAGCTCCCGTTGCTCGGTCCCTGCTCCTGCCAACCTAGCAGTTCGAAAGCACGTCAAAGTGCAAGTAGATAAATAGGTACTGCTCTGGCGGGAAGGTAAACGGTGTTTCCGTGCACTGCTCTGGTTCACCAGAAGCAGCTTAGACATGCTGGCCACATGACCCGGAAGCTGTACACCGGTTCCCTCGGCCAGTAACACAAGATGAGTGCAGCAACCCCAAAGTCAGACATGACTGAACCTAATGGTCAGGGGTCCCGTTACCTTTACCTTTAAGGCATTTGTCTCTCTCAGAATGTTTTATGGTGCAGTTAAAACAAAAACACAGAAAAATAAACAGCTCAATTAACATAAGTAAATAAATAACATAATAAAATATTCACCAAAACAGAAGAGTTTAAAATGGAGCATAGTTCCAATATTTAAAATATAAATCATTTGAATGCCTGAGAGAATAAAAATGTACTCACCTGAGATTATTATCTAGTGGGTACCGGGAGGGCTCTCATAGGGAAGGATTTGCTTCAGCAGGCTAAATAAATACATCTTGGGAAAGAGTTGCAAGGTATTAGAATTGCCACAGAGAAGGCCCTGCTCCTTTCAGGCTAACTTTGCCTCCGCATAAGACGCAACACAGAGCAAAGTCTTCTTAGAAGATCTTAAATGCCATATTGCAGAAGGCATAAGGAGTTGTTTAATCTTCAAAACCAGCAGTTTGAAACTGGGCTCAGAAACATATTGGCAGCCACTTAGTTGCTTCGAGGCAGATGAAATACAGTATGTGGAAAGGACCCTTACCTATCAAAGACAGGCTGCTGCATTCTGCACCAGCTGAAGTTTCTGAACCCATTCAAACATAGCCCAATGTAGATCAACTGAGACAGATAGATAGGCTGAATTATAAATGGACAGATAATTTACATTCGGGGGGTAACTAGAGAAGGAGAAACTGAGCACAAGAACTACTTTAAATATGGACATAAGAAGACAGGAAATGGCCTCAGTTCAAGCCAAAGACCAATCTAGTCCAGCTTCCCGTTCTCACAGTGGTCAACCAGATGCCAATGGGAAGCAGGACCTGAGTGCAGCAGTGCTGTCCCCAGCTGCAGTTCCTAAAAACCGATATATAAAAACATATTGCCTTTGACAACAGAGGGGGGGGGGCATAACCATTGTGATTAGTAGCCACTGATAGCCTTCATGAGGGCATATGGCTCAATACCCATTTCTATTCTGGCATGAAAATAAAGAACATCTCATTTGCTCAACATATCTAAATCCCAATCCATTCACTCATGGATCTTAAACTGTGCTACTCTTGCATCTACCAGAACGTAATGGAAGTGCAATAGCTGAGCCACCGTGGGTATCAATATCTGCAGAGCGCAATCCATCCCCAATTGTTATTGTACCAATAGTGTGGGGTTGCTTTTTTCAACAGACTTCTCTCAAGCATCCAGATGTGCCCTGACAGACGTATGGTGACAGCATATCTGCATAGCACTGAGATTTCAATCCATAGGATTATTGCCAAATTAACTGTACACTCACATCCCAGCCTGAAACATTGCAGCTGCCAGGAAGAGTGCATTGTGGGAACAAGCAGCCCACTTTCCTGACAAATAGGTGAAAATGGCTCATTTTGCAATGTGAGTAGACTGGGCTGTCCTCATGCAACCAAAACAAAAGAGATGGTTTCGTAAGTCAGCTGCCAGTCAGCTATATAAAAGGCTATTATGAATATGATACAAAACCTAGTATATCTGTCATTGGGGTGTATAAGTAAAGAGCTTTTGAAATCTTTGTTGTTGTTCAGCATGTGGCCATGCTAAATTCTGTTTTGTTTTTGAATCCCTCTTGGCCGGGCATGCTTGGGAACAGACAACATTCCCACATGATTGTGACAAAGAGTTGAGAATGCATCTGTGTCTAAGTAAATCAGAACAGCATTGTGCTGTCATGTTGCTTCTGGGGGATCTTATAGTACAGTTGTGTGTTTTTCCTCCTGGAAATATTCCTTAAATCCTTTTGTATTGTTTTAAGCCATACACTTTCCTTAAGACACATAAGGTGAGTGTTTCGTAATTTATTTCAAAACTGTCACTTTTTGATCACAGATTCTCTGTTTGAGGGTGTGTAAAATGGATTTCACTATATAGAGAATCCCCACCACCACCCTCAATTCATTCTCAAAGCAAATTCTGGCATAAATCACTATTGCCTCAGTCCTCAAACTGAAGTAAGGTATAGGGGATGCCCAAACAAGACTGGTGTCGCGCGCCCCCGATATCAGTATGTTCATTCCAGCATATTTGTGCCTGAACTGAGAGTGAAGTGGTTCCCCACAAGCTTGACTTGGGGAGAATGGCAGGGCCAGTATGGGCCAAATAATGATGCACCCAACCATCAGTTTGGCATTCCTGAGATTTCACAGAAATATCACTGCTGCATTGGAAATAGAGTTGGGTTTGGCAGCAACACTACAGCACTACAACACAACAGTGCTACAGTGTGTCAGGATGAATGCTCAATAAATGGACAATCTTCTTATTTTTGTAGCTGCATCACTAGGCGATTTCACAATTCTCAGATCCATTCCCCTGAATAAAGATGGAAAGAGAATAACTGAGTCCTGTTTTTTCTCGGGTGGGGGAAGATTTCCTCTATGGGCAACATGAAAGATGGGAGTCTCTTCTCTCCCTGCCACTCCACGCCCGGCAGCCTGATTATTACCTGAAGCACTTTTGGGGGAGTGGGGTTGCCTTAAAAGTCTAGCAGGGTTACTTTATGTCACAGCAAATCTGTTAGCTTCTAACAATGCAAATCTGCTCAGAAGCAAGTCAGATTGGGTTCCACAGGTGTTCTTGCTAGTGGCTGTACATACAAGGCAGTTGTTGCTTTCATTTATTTAATTAACAACATTTGCATATTTTAAAACATTCCAGAGATGATTAAAATCCACAGTATCTAACAAGACAAATGCAGCTTTGAACAAAAATGCTTTAAGCAGGCACGGAAAAGAAAGTAGAAAAGTTTCCTGATGCCAGCAGACAGGGAAATATTTTCTGTAAAAAGTTAACGGCAGCACTTTTTTTCCTGGCAGTACTCAATGGTATGCAGTACCAACACCTTGTTTTCTAGAAAAGAAAAAAAAAAGCTCTGAGAATGAGTATTGTGTGAGATCTGTAGCAGTGCCAGTTCTGCAGATGGAAGCATTTGAATGAGCACATGGGGGTAAGGCAGTATGGGGTAAGACAATGTACCCCCCAGCATAAGATGAGGGGTGCTCACAGGGATTATTACAAAGAAAAGAAAGGAAGAAACATCTCCACTTCAGCTCTGTTTGCAACTGTCCTCTAAATAAGTAATGCCTTTGCCTTGATTCTCAATGAGAAGTGATGCAGTCACGTACAAGCTCCATAATTCCTTTCAAAAAACAAAGCTATGCCATATACTCTTCACCAAGCCAACTTTTGCCGCTATGCTCTGTCCGCCAGTAAGTTTGTATGAGACCGGGCAAAGGGTGAGGGTTTGTGTGTGTGCTTTACAGGTAGTTATGATTTACTTTATAGAGAGTGGAAGAAGCTGATATGCCCAGATTTCAAGAAATATATATTTACCTTTGTGCACTTGTATCATTACATTCTTAGGCTATAAACTGGGCATGAGCTGTGCTTTATCGCTGTAAAGTGGCTGTAAAGTGGCATCTCTCTTTTCTTACTCATCTAAGGAATAATGTGATGAGCATTTAACACTAGAGGGAGAGCTTAGCCATCCAGGAGAGCAAAATCCTTGAACCCCCTTGGGGGGGAAATGGCTGTGTGACACTGTTGCTACTGACTTAAGCAAGCAAAGTTTAGGCTTGGGCAGGCAAGGTTCAGAAGCCAAGAGGTCAAGAATGGCAGAGAGCCAATTTATTGTCATTTTCTAGAGAGGCAGCAAATCATAAGTGGAAGTGAGAAATTTAGGGCTTTGCTCAGATGAGAAGTATTTTAAAAACCTCTCTGGAGGCAGTTTAACATGAAGTGTAGGATTACAGGGATATTCCCTCCCCCACTCTCAATACAACTGCCTGTCATGTAAATGTCTGAGGAGTGATGGAATGAATTATCATAAAATTTTGACAAATTTGATGGCTCAACCAAAGGGTGAAAACAGACATTCCACTTATTGGGTTCTAATAAGACATGACATTTCAAATGAGTTTACATGGCAGTTAGACCTTTGCTTTTCACCCTCTGGTTCCAAAGTACTTCTACATAGCGACCACTTCTTTCTTTCTTTCTGGATTCACCACTTGTTCCTTTGATTTTAAATGAAATTGTGCATATTCTGTAATAAGTATACATGTTTATTGTAATATACATACATAAGCACACATGCTATACAGTCCTGGTGCAAATGCAATGCTGAACAGCTTCCTAATGCTAGAGATCAACTGTGTCCCAGAGCAGGAATGGGGGACTGTTGCTCTCCAGATGTTACTGGACTTCAATTCCCATCAGCCTCCAGAAACATATCCAACAGCCAGGGTTATGGAAGTGGCAATCTAGCAATGAGTACAACCTGGGCTCCCCCCCCCCCCCCCCGTCAGAATTCACCAGAAATCAGTTCTGGCATCTCTCAGGTGAATGCCATTGCCATTATAAGAGAACAAGGGAGGCATTTATGGTGAGTTCCAACATCTCTTTTTCTAGAAAAATAGCACTGCGTACAACAATAAGAGCTGGACCATAAAGAAGGCTGATCGCCGTAGAATTGATGCTTTTGAATTATGGTGCTGGAGGAGACTCTTGAGAGTCCCATGGACTGCAAGAAGATCAAACCTATCCATTCTCAAAAAAATCAGCCCTGAGTGCTCACTAGAAGGACAGATCCTGAAGTTGAGGCTCCAGTACTTTGGCCACCTCATGAGAAGAGAAGACTCCCTGGAAAAGACCCTGATGTTGGGAAAGATGGAGGGCACAAGGAGAAGGGGACGACAGAGGATGAGATGGTTGGACAGTGTTCTCGAAGCTACTAACATGAGTTCGGCCAAACTGCGAGAGGCAGTGAAGGATAGGCGTGCCTGGCGTGCTCTGGTCCATGGGGTCACGAAGAGTCGGACACGACTGAACGACTGAACAACAACAACAACAACAACAACAATAATGGGGAAAGCCAATCATGAATTAGCTATGGAGAAAGATGTCTGGAGTGTGCATTATAATGAGCGAGTCCTGTTGTTTGTAGAGCTCAAGCAGGTTGTGTCTGTGTGTTTATTTATGGTCACATCAGGATCCTTCTACCTCAAAGAAGCTAAACGTTGCATGTTCACAACCAATAGGCATTTCACTCCCCTCATAAAAACTGCAGTCTTTGCTAAAATTGTACTGCTGCTTCTCAAATGTTCCCCAGTTGGTTCATGATGGCCCTCTGAGAATGAGAGAGCATCTCCTTCAGGTTCAGATGCAGGAGCAATCAAAGTCAATTGAGTGAGAGGCCCCTTCCTGTGGGAGAATGAGGCGCTTTGCTGAAGTTACCAGTCTGCTTCACAAAACACTTCACTGAATCTATTTTATTTATCTCCCAACCACCACCCCAATCTCTTCTGCTTCCTGTTCTTAGGATCAGTCTACATGGTACCTTTTCCCCCATATCACATTGCTCCTCTGTGGTGACTCTCTTAGCCTGCCACTAAAGTCTAGCACAACTTGCCACATCGATCTTCCATACAGCGCATACATCAAATGCCTCAAGGAACATAGCAGCTGTTGTCTGGACAATATATTGGAACTCACTTGTGTTGCCCTTCAAACATTATGGTAAGCTAAACTTGTATTTTACTACCCAGAGATTATTTCCATGTAAGGAAAAAAAATCATGTGAAATGGCCCTAAGAGTCAGTTTCTTATGGGTTCTTTTGAAGATACTCTATTGCACTGGCTTCATATTTTTTTTTTCATGGTACATCCAGATGTAGAGAGCATTGTGTGATGTGTAACACAAAAATTACAGAATATAATTCACAGATCACAAAATGTTATGCATATGCGCTTATTCTTTTTCTGGTGAACCCAGCTACTGTTTTAGCACCATCTCTCTGAAGTTCTCAGTACATATTCATGAGACAGGATATTGGAAAGGCAAGTAGGAGAGCTGATTCCATGCTATGTAGAGCATAGACAGCATGTGGGACCATAAGCATCTCTTGCACGTTTGTTACATCCTTTTACATACTCCCCAACAACGGATGAGGGCCTACAATGGAATTGTCTTCTGGATGTTAGCACATTTCACAAGAAAGAGAAATGAGGCCCATTATTTCATGCTTGGTTATTTTGGTGAGAAGGACTTCCCTTGATGGTCAACAGCTGAGTGGGTCCATATACCAAGAGGCACTCCTTAAAGAAGCTGCGTCTCAAATCCTTTGGGGCAGGCATAGGCAAACTCGGCCCTCCAGATGTTTTGGGACTACAATTCCCATCATCCCTAGCTAACAGGACCAGTGGTCAGGGATGATGGGAACTGTAGTCTCAAAACATCTGGAGGACCAAATTTGCCTATGTCTGCTTTGGGGTTTTATAATACCAACACCTCCAATATCAGTGATATAGCAATACTGTTATATAAGTGAATTCAAATGGAGTTTAGTGAAATGCTAATGCATTTTTATTCTTTTTAAAGTCAGATTGTTTTCTATTTATGCCTCTTCCTTCCTAAGAGTCATCTGTTTCTGAGTTCTTCTTCAGTTAGGATTTTATTTGTTAGGGATAGAAGGAAAGCCATGGGTCATATGCATGCCATGGAGTCCTACTTTAGAGATGAATAGTCCTCCATTTGCTGTCAGAGAAGACAACATATACAGCCATAACAGAGAGCAGGGGTCTTGACGTTGCCCATTTACAGTTGGATCTGGAAAGTAGATGGAGCTGGCACAAATGCCTGGTTATTGTCTTCCCCACTGTGGTGAGATATATTTCTATTTAAACTATGGTAACTGGAAGGACAGATCCTGAAGCTGAGGCTTCAATAGTTTGGCCACCTCATGAGAACAGAAGACTCCCTGGAAAAGACCCTGATGTTGGGAAAGATGGAGGGCACAAGGGGAAGGGGACGACAGAGGACGAGATGGTTGGACAGTGTTCTCGAAGCTACCAACATGAGTCTGACCAAACTGCGGGAAGCAGTGGAAGACAGGAGTGCCTGGCATGCTCTGGTCCATGGGGTCACGAAGAGTCGGACATGACTAAACGACTAAACAACAACTATTTCTAAATTTGCACCTATACATATAAATTAGCCCTTGCAAGTTTTATGGAAATCTGTGCCCTTTTCTTTCATTCTTTTTGGTGATGCACTGCTTCATTTGTGGCGATGTGTAAGGGGCCAGCCTTGCGCTGCAGTGCGGAATGGTTAATGTGACAGTTTCACACGCAAAAATACATAGTAAACTTTATTAAAAATCGGTATTGTTGCCAGCAGGGCTACAATTTGGTGTCAAAGGGCTGCAAAAACAAAATGATGGCCACACCTCAAAATCATTTGGGGTAGCACTATAGCTCAGTGGTGCAACATCTGTTCAGCAAACAGAAGGTCCCACATTCAATCCCCAGCATCTCCAGGTAGGACAGGAAAGATCTCCTGATTGAAACACTGGAGAACCACAGCCAATCAGTGTGGACAATACTGAGCTAGGTGAACCAATGTGCCTAAGTTCCTCCAGTTGTCTGGGGTCCCAAGGAAGCTTTCAGAGCTGTCCACCTTGGCATGCTTTATCATAGGATCTCCCCTGCAGGGCATTTAATAAGTTTATTCTTGACTTACCTATCTGTCCAAATCTGCCATTCTTCTGGAAGATATGTGCTTTTGACTTTTACTCGCACGGCCAGCTCAGTCGTGTCACTATGAAATGCTTTTCCACGGAAAGAAGCCCAAATTTAGTGAGCCTGCTTTATTAAACGAAAATGGCATCAAAATGAGAAGGGAAAACAGCATAGCAAAAGGCTTAAGCATCATTGGTTAAAATGGATGGTTTATAATGTGTAAAATGTGTTTATTTGCAAATCCAAAGTTCAGATTTCCTCATACATTTTCATACTGATGGAGATAAAATGCTAAAGTCTTAAATCCCTCTATGCCATGCTGAGTTGCTAAGGGCTGTTGAGTTTTTGTTATTTCTCCTCTTGAGTTGGCTCTGATTAAGCCTGCTGAGTGAAAAATTTGTATTTGCCGACAGAAATAGGAACCGCACCACGTGCATTTGCAGCCAGCAAATGCTCCGATACATCACAAAGATTTGCTCAACCCACCTTCAGAGGGCAAATCGAGCATGTTATTTTCTGTTTAGATCTGATGTTGAAGCCTATCAGTCCTGAGTGTTACCCAATCTCTGATTAGAGAAAAGGCCTGCAAACTGCAAGTGCTCATGCACTGCCTCATTAGAGGCCTGGATGGAGTGACCCAGGCGTTCTTGCACAAGACTGTGAGTGAACTTCAAATAGAAGAGTGCATCCATCAAATCCAAGAGGGGCTTATGTCATTTTTCCTACTTTGCCTCTAAAGTCCTTTAAGAAATGCCCTTTCAAGTTGTACTGCTGAGGAACATCAGTAGAAACAAACAAGCCAAAAGTGCAGAAAATGCCCCGACAATGACTTCTCCCCCACTTTTCGTATAGAGCAATTGTTTCACTCAGTAATACAGCAGGAGCAGACAATGTGACACAAACCTGCTGTATATTATATACACCATAAAAGTGGATAAAGGGTAGAGAGGCAGGGTACGTATAGAGAAAGGGCTTTTCTATTGCATGCATATTTGCCACCCTGGAGGGGACACAGAGAGGGTACTTTGTCCATGGAGAAGGATTTAGCCTATTTGGAAAGTCTAAGCATGTGATAATAACTGCATAAGAAAGAACAGCAGGGTCACACCTGTTGAAACGGGTGTAAACATGTTAACACTATCCACATATTTTGTACAAGTATGCAGCAGGACGACCTACAGAAAAGCAGGAGGCTGTTTCCCTGAGCATGAGACTTTGGTAATATGTCACCCTGAGCAATGACAAAATTTGGTGCCTCCCCCCAGTATTTCTTATTTTCACAGTAACTGAGTAGGTATCCACCAATATAGGGTCAGTGGTGGTGGTTATGTACCCCCTCAGCTCGGCACCGATATGGAGGAAAGTCAAGGGCCAACATTAGCTAGGCTGCTGGGGCCCCAGCAGCTGCCAGAGGATGCCAGCTGCTGACTCAGATCCAATAATAATAATAATAATAATAATAATAATAATAATAATAATAATAATAATTTATTTGTACCCCACCCATCTAGCTGGGTTTCCCCAGCCACTCTGTGTACATTACAAGGACTGATCCAAATATTTTGCAGATGCCAAAATTAATCCTAAAACCTGCATGTGATTGCAAGTTTGGCTGCCTAACCGATTTGTGAAAACCCAAAGTCCTGGCTGTATAAGATTTCTGCATTTACTAAATCATGCACAAGAATGATACTCATGCCTATCAAAATATAATGTCTGAATAAGCAGTGTTGCTTGAGCTGCAGCAAAAGAAGCTATAAAGAAGAGTTACGTGGAAGAACATATTTTACAGTTCTAGATTATTATTTTTTTGGCAAAACAGCCTATTAGAGGAAAAGACCACTGCTTGCTTAAACACCAGCTGTGTTTTCTTTTGCTTCTCTTCCTTTGTCTCATTTTATTTTCATGCAAGCAACTTTGCTAGTAGAGACAGCTAGTAGAGACATTTAGTTAACTTCTGACACTGATGGCGCCATATTTGGCATTAATTCTGTTGGCTGTCAAACTGGTAAAAAGAATGAATACTAGGTTGTTTCTCCTCATTAAATCATGTTTATTTTTAGAGAGGAAGTTGCTTATGCTTGAGTAGGGCTAGGAGGATATCTACTGGAGCTCTGTGGCTGCATCAGTGCATAGTATCTGACAGTTTGATCAGCTAAATCAAACAAGTCACCAAGGCTACACTCTCATTACAGTTGTCAGCTGTTAACTGGGACTTACCTAATTTTGGCGTCTACTTTATATTGCAAATAGGAATCTTAGCCATAATATGAAGCTAAAGTGATGTGGTGTTACAGGGTGCCGATAACCCAGGTTCAAATCACTTTGTAGCTGTGATGACACCACTAGTGATGGCACTGAATATTGTATTTACAGTGGTGCCCCGCTAGACAAAAATAATTCTACGAATTTTTTCGTCTAGCGGTTTTTTCGTCTAGCGAAGCGGCAATGACAGCCGTGCTCCGCTAAACGAAAAAAAAGACGAAAATTTTTCGTCTTGCGAAGCAGCCCCATAGACTTTTTCGTCTTGCGGGGCAGCTTCCGCTAGATGAATGCCGTTCGTCTAACGAGTTTTTCGTCTAGCGAGGCATTCGTCTAGCGGGGCACCACTGTACCTGGATCAGTATCTGAGTTTGCCCAGCTCATAATTCTTCATTGCAGTGAGAATGAAGCATCATTTCCTTCACAAGCTCTTTCCTAGTTGTGGGGAGCTTAAGCAGGATTCTGCACATGCACCATAAAGTGTTCTGAGGCCCATGCAGAAGCATTTAATACTGAATATTAACTGCTTAAGCTAAATGAAACTATAGTTGTGGGGGGAAACACAAACTAAAAAGCCAGCTGCTGTGAAGCGCATGCACAGTAGTTCTTAAACTTGCATTTCTATGAATGACATGATGAAACTGCCTGCACACCATCACCCCCCAACAGTCAGTCTGCCTTGTGTGCATGATCATGCCTTATTGACCTGTTTTGTGAGGTCCACCACAGCCTGTTGATATGCCTTGTTCTTGTGCATGGGTGGTGACATTTTAGCTACATAAGTAACAGCACTCACAGCCTGAACATTGGAAACAGAGGGAACAAAGCTCCACTTTGCACAAAATTAAAGGTGTGCTCCATTTTGTGGGCTAGCTGTGTAGTGAAATCAGCAAGAGTTTATTTCAAGTGGCACAAGTATAGGATGCAGGTTAATATGAGTTATGGATTATAAAACACTTTGCACATGAAGTCTTCCATGCAACTAAAGGAGGCTCTGTGTGTGAGTGGTTCCAATGTCTAGGATATAGGCCAGGCAGTGTTGGATTTACATATAAGCTAAATAAGCTATAGCTTAGAGCCCCACCCTCTTGGGGGGGGCAAAAAAATCAAAGGAAAAAAACCTGGATGTACATTTCCAAAATTGTCGGGGTATGGGTGCTGGAGCTCCTCGTGCACGGCCTTGGACTGGTTATGCACGAGGTACCAGTTGCGGGGAAAGCGGCCAGCGTTCCGCGTGCTTTTGAGCACGGTCGCCGGCCAAGCCTCACAGTCTGAAGGATGATGAGTAAGCCAATTGAAGACTCTGATGGTGTGTGAGTTCCTAGTTGCCTTCTTTAAAGAAAAGTTGCCTCATGAAATAAAATATATACCCTGACTCTGAATAGACGGACCAATTTAAAGAAATAAAAATTTTACTTTACTCCCCCCTTTAACCCCAAAGGAAGACAGACACCGGTTGTATCTTTAGTGGCTTCGGCAGAACCCGCGTAGGCTCGTCCCCTAAGCTAAGTTCTCCTAAGCTTAAAGACCCTGCGCGCCCAATCTTCCGCGAGGCTAACTAAATAAACTAAAACCGAAATATCTTCCGCGGGCCTATCCCTAGGCTAACCTAAAAGAACCTAACTAAAACTAAAACCGAATGATCTTCCGCGATCTAACTCTAACTAAGGAAAACCCATCCAACCCGTCCAGCCCGCTCCTAGCCCCTTAAACTAAACTTGACTTCAACTAAAACCCAACTAAAAGAACATAAACGAACTTCTCCTAAAGAACGTGCGGACTCGTGCTACTCCTCCTGCCTAAGCGGGGTGCCTCTGCCTTTTATTAGGGAACAAACGTGACATCATCATTAATACTTTAACCAATAAAATCACTGTTGCTGCCCTCCAAAAGGGCGGGAAGCAAGTTTAACGCTCATTAACAACTTTGAACATGACCGGATCTACAAAATAAAGGCGGATTAATCTTGTAAGTGAATCACACTATTCATTCATGCTTTCACTTTCACTTTTTCGCGCAATTATACCAAAAGTAGACCTTAAAAAACTTATAAAATAACCAAATAAATATGAATCCATGGCGGATCCGTGAAACGTATTCCGACACAAAATATAAGATAAAAACAAATAAAATAAAACCTACATGCAGCACGTGTCTTTTGTGTTGTGTAGCCTCCTATGAAGTAAGTAATGGGCCACACCTGCTAGCCTGCTCCCTAAAATATCACTGGTTTGCTCATTTCTATATATAGGGTGCCTACATTCTGCATGGACTGGTTGCATGGCAACATGTGCAAATGGCTTTTGATACCTAGTAGGTCCATAAATTACCATATAGCATACATTCAACACGAAAAACAGCAACAATTTGTTGTTGACAAAGGACAGCTGGACATATAAAGGGCCCCATTACCTTCAGTAGCTTAGGGCCTCATCAAACCTAAATCCGGCCCTGGGGCCAGGTACCTGTTCTGGATGGGACTGCACTCCCCATGAAGAGAAGCTGAAATGTTGTTTGGGAGTACTGCACCACCCATCATTATCACTGGAGGCTCACGTGGCTTTGATAGCTGGGAGTGCTTTTTACAAGTTTCAGATGGGTATGGGTAATTTGGCATGCATTCTTAACCTCAAGACTGGCTCATTGCTATGTGTTCTATATCAGCCTGCTATATTTTAATTTGTGTATTGTTTCAGAACATGGAAATTAGGTGGTTTTGGTTTTTAAATGTGAATCGAATCAAGTTTCTCCCCTGTTCCTAGCTGTAGCTAGTGCAGAACGCATCAGTGCAGTTTGTGGCTGCTTCTGCCTTTTCTCAGCGTATAACAGCAGTGCTGAGGGAACTGCCTCGTCTCCCAGCATGCTACTGGACCAAGTTTAAGCCCTAAACAACTTGGGACCGAGTTATCTGAGGGACTGCCTTATTCTCTATATCCCTGCAGTCCTATGTGGGGATGCTCCTTGCTTTGCCCCGTATGCCAGGCAATCGCTCTGAGACTGTGACTTAGAGCCTTTGGTGTAGTAGCATCTGTTTTGTAGGATACACTTGATTGTGGCCTCAAAATGAGGCTGCCATAAACGATCTATACTTTTCATTGCATGCTAAAAACGTTATTATTTCTGCAGGCCTTCCCAGAAGGATGAGCCTGTTCACTGACAGGAATTTACTGGCAGATTGTTGTTTGTTTTAAATGGAAATGAATTTAATTTATCTGTTTTACTGTATTGTGTTACTGTAATGCTTCTGACATTGAATTTTTATATATATATAAAAATCCTTTAAACTGTATTTATGGCTTGTTTCATATTGTAAGGCTCTTTGTGATTTTCTTCTTCTTCTTTTTGCTTTGAAAAGTGAGCGTAAGTTCCTAAATAAATAAATAATAAAGTTTGTCATTTTTAATTCCCGTTGAAACTAATGCGGCAAGTTAGTAGTCGGTGGTAGTCACAGCTACCCGGTATCTCTGCGGCAGACTGGGGGAGGTGGGGAGGTGAGTTGGTAGAGAGGTTGAGTTGGTGCAAAAACTGTGGCAGGAGCACCGGATTGGCTCTGGCAGTGTGTTTCCACCACACTGACCTTGCTGCCACATTGCCCTTCTCACTCCTGGTATGACACAGCAACACCAATGATGGGAGGTTGGGTAAGATGCTCTGCCTTGCCAACCCCAGCAGTTAATAGCGACTAAGAGCTTATCCAAACTTACCTTTCCTCCATTCTTTCCAGGCACGGCCTGTGATTCAAAGCTCTGTTCTGTTTTGTTTGCTCCAGAGCTTTCCCTGAGAAACCCCTCATTTTAAAGCTCAGTCAGAGCAAAACTCAATCCACAGAAAACCCAAATCGATGTTTGCTCCGATTCAGCTTTAAAGAGTGGGTTTTCATGGGGAAAGCTCAAGGGGCAGGGAAGCATGCTCAGACAGAGAGTGTTAAGATGCAGACCTCTGCCTGGAAAGAGCAGGGCAAAGGGTAAGTGTGAAGAAGCCCTAAGCTCCGTTATTTCAGGAGAATTTAAAGTGCAGTTCACCTGAATACGGACCAACTGAATAGGGACCAACAAAATAGGGTTGTTTTTTCATAATTGTAGCTGCAAAACAAAACACAGGGCCTGGTTTAACATTAGTTAGCAGGAGATGCCTGCTTTGGCAGCTGATTTTGGGGTGACACAAAAAGATAACAAATGGTCAGTTATTTAATTTATTGATTACTAGCTGACCCGGCCACGCGTTGCTGTGGCTGCTTAGTGTAATGGGAAAGGAAGATGCAGTATAAAAGAGAAATTGATGTCTTACCATAGGTCTTTGCGTTGAAGTTGAGGTTGTTTTGGTTTTCTTTTCTTGCTCGTTATTGTTAATGTGTATATAACTCATTATTAGTATTGTTGTATTTTCTTATTCCTTTTTTTGAATTGTTTGTATGTCTTGGTTTGATGTTGTTGATGTGCATTGGAGGGCAGTATATTTGTTTGTACAGTATCAGGTTAGGCCGCCCGAACCCGGAAATGGTGGACGGAATATTTGCAGCAGGCCTGACTGTGCCGTTGCTTCGCTGTGTACCTGCCGCTTCTATCAGCAAGCTATCTCAGTGTTAGTGGGCAGCTTAGCTTTCCCACCGATCCGTCTGCCCTCCCAAAAGGCGGACGGGACATTTCCAGGCAGCGTAGCTAGGCACAGCTTCTCTCTATAGCTGCTGCAGACGGCATCTAAAAGCCACCAAGGCCAAACTCCGTCTTTGCATGTGGGCTGCCTTTTGCGGGCGGCGTGCCTGTTGATTGGATGGTGGCAGTGATGTCAGGGGGGGAGGGTGTTGTGTGCTGTGCTATTTAACGTCCACTGGAGGGCGCTGTTTTTGGCACAAATTCATGGATTTACCTGGGAAAGGTGTGAAATTTTTTACAATCTAGGTACCTAAGATCCTTCCTATATGGCCAAGACATGTTGTGTCCAAATCTGACGCCAATCGGTCAAGCGGTGACGGAGAAAGGCAAAAACAAACAAACATGCAGCTTGAAGGATTTTATATATATAGATTGTTGTTGTTGTTGTTGTCCCATTTTTACTCCCAGAGACAGGTACTTGTGGGATTTTCTGTCTCAGGTGCCATAGAGCTGCTTGACAGGCCAACCTTTGGTACTTTGTACTATGACTTGGGGAGAAGAGCACCATTTCTTATTCTGACTTGGGCCAGCCTTGCTAGGAAACCTTCATTCTGTTTCCTCAGCAATGCCATCATATGAAAGCATCACCTGAGAACTGGAGATATAACTCTGCTTTGCCCAGTCATCTGTTGCTTGTGGGATAGCTTTTGTCTATACTTTTTGAGGCAACTGAGAATTAATGAGACTGAAATCTGTCAGACAGAGAAGTAATTAGGTAGAATGTGCTCCTGGAGGTAGCAAACATACTGTCAATCTCTCCTCTTCAAAGCCCCCCCCCCTCCGCCCCCCGAGCAAAAAGGCTAGAGACAGGCTAATAACAATGAGAGGAATTTCCCTGAAGATGTAGAGTGATGTTGTACTTGGTTGTCGTATTTATTTGTTTAAGTGAATGCTCCTGCAGCCAGTCTCATGCCGGGGTGGGTGAATGCCTTGATAGATGAAGTTTCATTCATGATAAAAGTAATTAAAACATTCAAAGCCTTTGCTAACAGGTGCAGAAGAAGGGTTTGATGGCTGAACACAAATGCTAAAGTAATCCTCCCAGTTTCTTGCACAGCTGAATGTTGTGGGGAGATTTTTGTGGAATACACAGGTTAAAAAACAACACACCTTCAGTAAGCAGAATAGATCTACTCTGTTTAATGTTTTCGTTTGTTAATACAGCAGCAGAACTTCTGTAAAAGGAAACAACATGTCTTACAGCCAGTTAAAAATCTGAGGAATTATCGTATTTTTCCGTGTATAAGACTAGGTTTTTTCCCTTAAAAATAATGTCAAAAATTTGGGGGTGTTTTATACATGGATACATCTTCCCCATTTTCTTAAATCAGAGTCCCCCAAAATAGGGGATTTCTTATACATGGTGGTGTCTTATAGATGGGAAAATATGGTAGACAGTGATTATGGCCAGTGATTATAAACGAGTGCAAAGCTTTAAGCAAAGTTGGAGACGAGCTGGAAGGTGTATGTGATCAAATGTATTGTCTTGACATCAGAGGTGTAGCGTGGGGGAACAGGAGGACTGTGGCCCATGGCACACGTTTTTTAGGAGGCACAATCAGACACCCCCACAACTGGCATGGAGCCCTGGCAGCTGAGGTGTGGTAGCAGGGGGGTTAGTCGAGTGGGCAGGTGGATGAAGGCATCTGGCGAGGAGCCTGTTGGAAGTGGGCTCTGTACACCCTCTGCATGCGCCCCCTGGCACACACCCAGGGGTGGAGAAAGCTGCCCGGCTACCTGGGGAGGCAAACCCAGAAGCACCTGGGGGGCATGGTTTCACTCCCAGCACGCATGCGTGGCATGCGCACGACGCATGTGTCGGGCGCACACTGCGCATGCGTGCTGGGAGCAGTGCGCCAGCCGCAGGCGAGCCCCAGGTGGGGTGGCCTCACTCTGCGGATTGTTCGGGGCCTGCCAGTGGCACGCAACACTCCGTAGCGGCACACTGCTGGCAGGAGAGCCCTGAGCAAGCCTGTCCAGGGCTGGCCCGCCGGCAGCGTGCTGCTCCCAGTGCGCAGGCGCAGCGTTCGATGCATGCGTAGGACGCACGCTGTGCTGGCATGCTGCCACTGAGCGAGCCCAGGACGGGCTTGCTTGGGGTCCACCAGTGGCGGCAGTGCTCTGTAGCGGCGCGCTGCCGGCGGGCCAGCCCTGAGCAAGCCCATCCGGGCAGAGGCGAACCAGGGAGGGGCACCCAGTGTCATCCTCTCCAGGGTGGTTCCCAGGGCGCCCCTCCCCTTTGCCCCCCTCCCTACGCCACTGCACACACCCTCACCCCAGCTGCCCAGTTCACCAGGGGGCCACAATACTTGCCCTGCCTGCAACCCACCGGCAACCCATGCTACGCCGCTGGTTGACATGGAACATCTAAAGGAGTCCTTTTTCATGCTAGATGCAATGGATGGGCTTTTGAAATGATTCCTGTGGAAACACAGATGTAGAAAATGTTAAGCTGGAAGGTTATCACAGTAAATTCTTCAGAAAAGAGCCCTGGATAGATCAACAAGGATACGGAATAGGCCCTGTCTGGCCCCATTTCTCTCACTATTCACACTGCTTCTATCCTCCTCTAGCTGAAAAAACTCTTAAAATAACAAACTGACTCAATGGGGCAGGGGCAGGCAATAGTACAATATATTATCCTGTTAAGTTACAGCAGAGTTTAAGTCTTCACACTGGTATGAAAGGATCCTTATGCCCAGTTCTGTGAACTGCCTTGCTCTTGCAGCAATGTAAAAGTTCACCTCATAATTGCTTGCTCTCTGCCCTATCCCCTTTTTACGTCTTTTTTCTTTTCTTTTTCAACTGAAATGCACGAGTGCGCTTACCACTGTGGCCTCAGAGACTGTGCAGTTGCTTCATGTGTGGGCTATCTCATCTGAACACACAAGATAGAAAAGATCGCCTTTCCATCTCTATCTTTCTATAAAAATCCCATCTCTATTATTCTTTGTGGATGATGCTGGTTTCCAGCTGCGGAATGGTAGCTTTGGTAGCATAACTTCAGTTGTCTAGCCCCCACATGTCTCTTCTAGTGAACAGACAAATCGAGGACTTAGGACCATCACTGTACCACTGATAGACCTCGTGGTCAAGGCCTTTTAAGGTATTGGGACTTTCATGGATCTTGAGAAGTCTTGTGGGAGATAGGCACTCCATGAGACCCTGCAAGAGCCTTTCAGGTATGGCATAATTCTACCTCCCCCATTGCTATCCAGGCCCTGCACCACTGGGCAAAGCCACCCCATGTGCAGGAGGTGCCCAGATCAAGGCTTAATTGAACATGATTATAGAAAGCTATGTCAACAACTCTTTCAAACAGTCCATTCATCTCATTCTCTTGAACTTGACTTTCACTCACAACAGGTTTTTGTACCAGTCGCCATCTCATAGCCTAACCCACTTCACAGAGTTGTTGAGAGAATAAAATAAGGACAGGCGGAAACCATGAATACCTTGAGCTTCTTGGAGGTAAGTTGGAATAGAAATGTAATAAATTAATAACTCATTAGCTCATTCGGAATAAGACATTTCTTACCCTTTATACTCCAAAGTCAGCATTGACCATCCTCAAACTTACTTTTCCAGAACTGCCAGGTTTCAACACTGGGCTCAAGCCCCTGATTAATTGCCACACAAAACTGGAAGATTCTTCTCCACTTGGATAGTGACAGTAGCTCAAGCTATAAACATCTAAAAACAGCCCTAATAAGTGATCATGACAAGAAAGTACCAGATACTGTTTAGCTCTGCTAGCCCTACAGAAGTATTTAACTTTTGCAGCCTGATCCTATGCAGATTTACTCAGAAGTAAATCCCAATGGGCTGAATGGGCCTCTAGTAAGCATGCATAGGATATTAGCCTTTGTTGCATTTAGGGCTGAGCATAGATGATAATTTTTAAAAATGGAAGAATGCTCACATTAGGCAAGCAAATAGTCGCACATAGCATCCATCTATAGTAAACTAAAATGCTACCTGGAACCTGGGAATTGCAGAAGCATTCGTGTTTATTTTTCAGATGCTCATTAAATAAAGTGAGCCATAGATTATGACAAATCTTGTGTTGCCCTTCAGAGATACATCATCTACTGCTTCAGGCCAAGAAATGAGTAGTTTCCATAATTAGTAAGGGAAATTGAATAATTGGGCTATGGTTTATGAGGGTTCTTACACTAAGAAGAGAAGTTCCCAGTCAAGTGGGTTAACTTGATTTATTTCTTAGCACACAATTAACTGCTTCCATTTAGCATAAATTCTACACTTGCATATTTATTTTGTACTTTTTTCCTTGCCAGCAAAACCACAGGATGAGCATTTTCTGCTCACATTTTCTCAATGAAGATGTGCCCACACAGTACTTAACATGATTTCTGGCAGGCGTTGTGCTGTAATGTGGTTTTCCCATAGACAGTAACAGAAAAATAAGTAGCTTTTCTCCAATAACTTAGGCTGTATTTTAGTGAAAGCTCCGCCTATTCAAAAGAGAGCAATTCAATTCATTTCCTCATAAACAGTCAGCAGTGCTTAGGCTGACGAAATGTTGCAGTTTGAATGAAGCTGCTGCAATCCTGAGCTTACTCCCAATACAGCCAGGATAGCCAGGATAGTGTGCTTCAAATGTTGTTGGACTAACAACTCCTCTCAGCCTCAGTTAGCATGGCCAACAGTCAGGATGATGGAAGTTATAGTCCAACAACAATTGGCTAACCTTACTATAACACAAACCCCATTAAGCTCAGCAGGACCAACTTCCAAGAAAATATATTTAGAATGTCTTTTAAAAGAGCAGCGGTCTAATGGTCTTCTAATGCTTTTTATTCTTGGTGTGGAAGACACAGCTTTCCCCATCATGTCTTACAAGTGGCTCCTAAAAGACATAGCTCAGAGCCAGTCCTACTGTTGGACAGAGTGAAGTAGCCTAGGTGGCTGATGCTTGGGGCAGCGGGTGGCAGCAAGGGGCTGGAGGATAGAGCTCTGTGTACCACATGGTGTGCCATGCACCCCCTCAGCTAGCCTTCTCAGATGCAGTGGAGGTTGTGACCTCAGCAGCAGCGTTAAAGTAAGATCTAACTGCCTCTCCAGTCATCTTCTATACATGGAATCAGGGAGGGGAGCCATCTTGTTCTTTGCCTCAGGCAGCAAAATGTCTTGCTACAGCTTTCGAGTCTGAAGCTAGTATGACCAAGACTGTGTTGCTCTCAGTCTGATTGAGAAATTACCCAGATCAGCTGCGGCCATCAGAGGTGCATAGGTTAATGTTCTGCGGAATGCCCCAATACTATACATACACTCTGGTCTCTATGCACTTAGTTGGTGCTCTTGATCAGCTGAAAGTGGGATATGTGACATTAATCAAATGGCTTGATACTTCCTTTCTCTCCCCCCTTTAATAGAAATTAATCAAGGGACTTTGTGATTGCACACTAATCCAGCATGCTATTATGTGAAAACGCACAAAGAGAAAACTCTCATTAGGAAAAAGAAAATCTCATAAGAATAAAAACAGAGTGTGTTTTCAGTTGAACTTGAAATGTGTAAATGTCTCATCTACCCTTATGTTAATCCTCTTGTGTACGGAAAGTTACTGGCATTTAAAAAAGAAAAGAAAAATGCAGTGTCTCGGTTGCTCAGAAACTATACTTTTATGATTTTGCAGCTAAAAATTGTAACTGAAAGTAACTTGCCAATTGTCACATATTATTAGAAATAGCTGACATCTTAGTAACATATTTATGTTTCAAAAAAGTGGAATTTATTATCACGCACACAAAGTAGGCAGCCTGTAAATTCAAAATCAGATAGAAGGCTACCATCTAGCAGTAAAATGGGATCAATCTTTTACTTAAAAATGGATAGTATTATCTTGGTATCTATTTTCAATGGGAGAAGAGAATTCTGTAATATCATAGACTGCCCTAAGTATGAGTTGTGGGAATATGTTTGTAAAGACGCCCCATGCATCATTTTCTAAAGGCAACAAGAAAACCTGGGATTGTAGATATCATGCAATCTTCTTTTATTTTATGACGGGGGGTGCCAATCCAAATCCCATTGAAGTAAACGCTAAATCACCCATTGATTTTCATGTCTGTGCACTAGTTAAGTATAAATAAGATATAGGCTGTGCGCTTGGCGCCTTATTCATAATCTTTCCATATGTAGACTACTAGGCATGTAATATTCCTGAAACAACAATCTAGCTTTTACAAATAGATGCTTTCCGGTAACTATTTTGTTAGAAAACAAATCAATATTCTTTCAGTATTCACCATTCCCCCCATAGCTTAACTGAAGTGTTGTTCAATAGACACACACACACACACACAGAGAGAGAGAGAGAGAGAGAGAGAGAGAGGAGAGAGAGAGAGAGAGAGAGAGAGAGAAGGCAAAGAATGAAGCAGGAAGGAAGAGGGGAAATTATGCCGCCTAGCTACAAGCTGCAGAGGGAAATTAATATTCAAAAGGTTAAGGTGTCTGTGAAATGTATGTAATGAGTAACACTCATAGTTTGTTACTATAGGTTCATTGCCTCTAATGTTGAGGACGGCACATGGATAATTTACGATTCCCATTGTCCCCTCTGCAGGGATTAATTCTGAATTATTTATGTACCTATATACGCACAGAACTGAAACATTTTAGTTAAAGTCAGCCACTCACTCATAGTCTTGAAATTATGCAGCCCTTGTTGCTAAAAATGATGTTAGCCTCTTGTGATTTAAGTCATAACATTTTATTTTCAGTCCCACTGAGAGGGAAAGCATACAGAGGGTGGGAAAGATATATTTTCCTCAAGAAATCTTCGAATGCATTTTTTAAAGATGTAAAGAGATAATGGTAATTTTGTTGAGTCAAATTATCATTGTACCATGCATGTAAATAAAACTTTTTTTCCCTGTGATTTCACTGCTTGCTTGGTTTCCCCCTTTCCAGATAGCTATCTTTAAATAAAATACTATGTAGTTCAGCAAAAGCAGTTCCATCTATTTATACTTAATTTTAATAAAGGGAATTTCATTCAGTGGTTAATTCTCACCAAATTGGTATATTTTTGTACTGGTGAAAGCCTAGCATGTTTTCTTTTCCCTTTCTAACACTGATATTTCATTGCTGGTCTTAATTGTGATCCCTTTGGCTAAAACAACAATCTTTAATCCTGGGAAAAATACAGGATTAAGCATTTCTTAGTAAAATATTAGATTAGAGAGAGTCAGTTAAAACTGATCTGAGGATAGTTATAAAGGTCTGCCTTGATCACATACATTTCACCCAGCAGAAGAGATGTGATTTAGCATATCGAGCACGTTTTAACAATTCTTTCTCTTTTTCTCAGCAAAATTTTTCTTCATGACTGCAACTGCAAGCAGGTTGAGACCCAGCCTAATTCCTGTAATGAGGCAAAAAAATACCCACAGTGAGAATGAGGCTAATTAACACAAGGGAGAAAAGAACTAAAGCCTTCACTAGACCGACCCCAACCCTTTGGGGTTTCCAGACAAACTGGCCTGTTCTCCTTTCAAGAATTATACCCCTAATAATTATGATGTACTGCAAGCAGACAGCTCCGTACACGATTGGGGTATTTAGTATACAACAGATAAAGATTTAGAAGTGTCTGAAGTGTAAGAGAGAGAGAGAAAAAAAATGTATAAAAGATCAATCCTCCCTCCCCCCCTCCCTCCTTCTCTGTACAACTCAACAATTGCTAATAAATTAGAAGGAGGGGCATATTGATGTACTGCTTGACTGTAACACAAAGAAGTGTAGTTAGCAAAAAGCTGCGGTGGGGAATGAACAGTATTTTAACTCGGCAGTTTAACCTCGGAGTCTGTCAGCTGTGACCTTTTACCAACCCCAATGAGAGCCTGATTTCTCACTTTGGCTACTCACTGCTGGATGAGTGAATGTAGAATTTGACAGCGAGAGGTTTTACATGAAAAGGGAAGGTACTTAAAAAGCATGTTTTGTGATGATAGGCTACATTTATTCACTGTTCATTACGCTCGGTGCCACAGCCAGCCTTTGTGGATTGATTTGGGTGTGAGCAGCTTGTCTCCGGTGGAAGTGAAGAGGCATTATTGACCTGCTTGGGAGCCGCGGTGACCTCAAGATGACCCCCTTTCACCTGAAATTGACCTTGAAAAGAGCCCCCATTTTGAATAAATAAATAAATAATGCCCCAGAAGCATGCGGATTATTAGAATTGACGTATTGCACCTTTTGCCTTCTTCTCTCTCCTCCCCCCCCCCCACTTTTATAGAGGTCCACAAGCAGAGGGGTGGGGGAGGGAAGAGAATTGCTTTGCAAATATCCTGACCCTGCAGCTGCATGGCTCAGTATTGGTGCAGATTTATGGGCAGAGGGCAACTAGACGTTCTACTTGCTTGATGGCAAATTTTGCCATTCATCATTATTGATTAGAGCCTACACTGAATGACAGAGCCCAAACCTTACGATGACAATTGCTATTTCAGTTGTTATGGGCCATAATGGGCCATAGGGATGATTTAAAAGAGCACAATAGCTATCTGTAATTGCACATGAATAATCCATGAATTCTCGACGACTGTGCTCATAATCAGACCCTAACAACCAAGGCCAAGATGTTTGTACTTGTTTTTGTCTTCCAGAGCTGAATCTGAAGAGATCTTTGGGTAACACATAAACCACCACAGTGGACAAGGGGCACTTCTAGCTCTTTCCCTCCTGATTCTGTACTTCCTTATTCTGGTTGGAATGAATCAGTTAATATTGAGATTAAGGGGAAATTGTGTTATCTGCCTCTATCTCCAAATGAACTTGACTTTTGGGGGTTAAAATGGTGGTCACACTTTGGTCAGCTGCTGTCATTTAAGCCGCAGAGTTTGTCCACAATTAATTTTTTGTATGTGCTGTTTTTCAGGCCGGGAGACATTAGCCGCTCTGAAAATTTGTCCTTTCAGACTGAATCGGAAGTATGGCAAAAGTCCCTTCTAAAGGAGACCCTGCTGTAATTTGTTTCATGGCTTAATCAATACCCAGTGTTATCCGAGTCGTCACCTGACAGAACTATCTCCCCAGATATGAAGAATCAATACATGCTGTCCCCAGTATCCCACAGCCTGAGGCAATCATATCTTGCTTGGGTGGGGAGTAGTGGCCACCATCTAGGAAGTCCGTGACTTTGGTAGACCACATTTTCCTCCGCCATACATGCCTTTGTCCCTCCTTTTTCATTTGTTGCTAATGTTAGCTGGCAAGGCAGACAACAGGAGGAAAAAAATCATACACAGTTGTGCTATAGCATCCTCACAGGAGGAACCTACTAATCTGATTTTTTGCCCAGCTTGTGACCTGCTTACACCTGTGATTGTTCCGGAGCACCACAGTGCCCCAACTTAAGTGAAGCATGTTATCTGTTACAATTCATCTATCTCCTATGTCTTTACATTGATGAATAACTACAAGGGTCCTCAGCAGGTTTCAGGACCTGCAAATTACAATCATCCTAATTTAGAATTATATTGTGTGTGGGGGGGTTTCCCCTCCTTTTGGTTCTTTGCGGTAACAGAGGTTGGGGGTGGGACTGTCATGCTTTTCTCCTCTTCATATATTGTTAGTATAGTACTGGGAGTTTAAACATTCTGCTATGTGGGCCCTAAATCTTTAAAAAGTATCTATTGTTGAATGAAGGTTGTGCAATCTTATTCCGACTGAGCTGGGCAAATGATTCCCCCCCCCCCAATATTATTTCTTCCTCTCTGCTGACATTTATCTGTATGTCAAGTAAACACAAAGCGAGAATGTGCTTTCTTTAGCAGCTAAGTCTTTACAGAAGAGGGGGGAAAGGACTTGTAATTGGTATGACATTAGAAACCTATGTAGTCGCTCAGTCAGCTCCCATCTCATCTTTGTTTCTACCTCTCTATAAAGGAAAAGGCAGTATTGCCAGGAGGAAGAATATAAAAAAGGACTCATCGTTAAAAGGTACATTAACACACAAAGAGAGAGAAAGGAAGAGCAGCTTTATCAGGGATATGAGGGGGAAATATGTTTGCATAGTAAATGATCAGTTACTTCTGAGGTAGGTTAAAAAGGTTTACAGTGCAATCGGAATACTCAAAAGTAAATCCCATTGAGTACAGTAGGACTTACTCCCAGGTAAGTGTGTTTGGGTTTGCAGCTTTAATCTTAGCGATCATGAGTTAAACTGGATGTTTTAATCAGTTAGTGAGTGCCAGAAATAATTATGCCAGAGTGCTTCGTCGGCAGAATGTGTGTATAAAGCATATAAATCCTTCGGTTCCCCAGGGATATCACCAAATAACACAACAAAAAGACAAAAGCGATATCAAACCCATATAAATTAAGGACTTCCGGCGGCGACGCCATCGCCGGGTGGTCGAAGGCTGCTTCGGGTCCGAAGCGCCTTGTCCATCCCGGGGGTTAGGAGCCGCGCTACCGCAGCGCGCGGCTCCGGTTGGGGTGCGGGAAGAGCGTCCCGCACCCTGGGCTCCCCGGCTGCGCCCGCGGAGGCTCCGAACCCTTCCCCTGCCCCCCTGTAAAGGGGGAGTGGGGGTGAAGGGACAACCGGAGCCGGGCTTCGGGGACATGCCCCAACCGGGATGCAAATGCGGCGACAGAGCCCGCGGTGAGCGTCTAAGTTCTACCTGTGAAGAATGGAGCTAAAGGAACCCGGTGGTCGTGAGTAAAGAATTTGAGTGAAATCGTGCTTTTGGGACGATCCGGGGGGAAGGAGAAGGGCAGCCTGCCTCCCTCCCTTCGAGCTCAAGAATCTAACCAATCTGAGTGATTGCTGCTACAGAACTGGCTATAATGTATTTAAAATTGACACATGAGACTGGCAAACTTTTCTTTCGGGAAGCTAATTAGAGGAAAATATCTCCATTTAAAGTTGCGGTATTTGCGCTCCAGCTCAGGAAAATGGCGACGAACAAAGAGGGGAGTAGAAATATGACACCCACTTCCTCCTCCTCTGCCAGTATGCTGGGTTTCGTCCTTGAACTGGTATTGAACCCTGGATTAACGGATGAACAGAGACTCACTGCTTTGAAGGTGGAATTGCTTTGTAAAAAAGTCAAAGTCTTGTGTGGGGGTCTGAAATGGAACCAATTGCCCACAGAGGAGGCTTTTAAAACTTTTGACACTTTGGAAGAATCCCTTGCCAAGGAGCTGAGAGGGCTGATGAGTGAGCTACTTCGGAGAAGAAATTCGCTTTCTGGGGGTGGCAGCCCCAAGGCGACGTCAAGATTTTTTATATCCAGTCCCCGAGGTGGGAGCTCGGGGGCCAGGGACAGAGAATTAAGGTATTTACAAGAAGAAAAGGAATGTTACAAAGAACCGAAGAAGCTGAGAGATGATGAGATGGATACCTCTGAACTCGTGGCAAGGAGAGGTTTGGACTGTGCCTGGATCTGTGGACGTTTGGAGAGGGAAGCTACATGGAAGTTTAGTGTTGAAACCACCAGGAGAAGAATAATGGACAGAGGGGGTGTGGGGTGAAGCATTAAGTAATACTTAAGGTAGCCTGATATGGTAAACTGAAACCGGAGGGTGAATACTGTCAACAATTTTCTGTTATATTTTTTATTTGAACATGAAAGGAGATATTTCAAGTTATCATGTTATTAGCAGCAATCTTAAGGATAGAAGAGATAGATTTGATCGAATATGTGAAGATCAGTGAGGTGGAGTATAAGTAAAGTAAATCTAAGTGGATTATGTTTATGGAATAAGAGGATTGAGATCAAGATGTAGTGATGTATTTTTAGTAAAATGTTGAAGATATAATTGATTGTAATTATACAACTGAATTTAACTTCTTTTTTTGTTAGGAGAAATGGTTATAAAATAGACTTAGGATATAAACTCGAAGGTGAAAAGACAGGGGAAGTCAATAGTCAAGATACGGAAATAGAAATTTTTTTTTTTTTTTCCTAGAAAGATGCAATAAGAAAACTTGACACTGTTTGTATTTGTTCTATGTGTTTTGCATTTGTTTAATTGTAGGTGTGGGTGTGGGTATATGTTGTTATAGAAAAATGCCAATAAATTCTTATAAAAAAAAAAAATCAAACCCATATAAATTAAAATTGCAAATGATGTGAAAAATACAATAAATAACATGACCCTATCGCTCTGGGTATGCTGTACAGGGAAGAGTGTCCAACACAAATACATTCATTAATCTCTTGTATCCCTTTCCTCAACTTTTTCAGGAAACTTTTCTTATATTTGCTTTCTACAGTTCAATCGAAGGTCATCCCATACATTTAGAAAGTGGGGCTGGTTACCAAGTAAAAGAGAAAGTCTTATGTCCCTGTTTTTTATATGAAAAAACCCACAAATAAATAAATAATGCAGCCAGCAATGTATTCCGTCATAAACAAACACATTTGCAGGATTTAATGCCCACTCTGAAATAAACGAAAGTAATCAAAAGCATCACTAATTTCAGACTTCCCTCTCTTTCTGCACAAATAGTTATAGAGTTTCATTTGTATAGGAACTTGGTTCATTCAGTGACAAATTCTGGATTGTATTTGCATATATTTTTTGGTAATTACAGGTGATGGGATGCAAATTAGAACTGGATGGCTGTGTAGGTGAAATGATCTCTAATCCTTGCAGCTTTCGCAAAATGGGTTTGGAGCTGAATTATTTGTATAATCCTTTTACTCGGAAAATGGAAGTGGAACATGCCCCTCTTACCACTCTGTTTGGGAGTGCTTAACAGACAGCACCCGAGCGAACAATCATTTTCTTGGAACTAAAAGCCCCCCCCCCTTTTATTATTATTTCTGCAATATTTCCTTCTTTTGGTGCACTGGAATAGCTTTCTCACCACTCCACGCAAACTGAATTAATCTTACATCTGGTGGTAATTTCACTGAATTTATTTATGGTTGCATTTTTATCCCATCCTTCCACACCAAGATGCTTAGAGCAGCGAAACATGTTTGTCTGCAGCTTTGTCACAACAACCTTGTGAGGTAGATTAGGCTGACTGATTAGAGACTGGCCCGAGGGAGGCATTCATGGTCAGTTCTGGCACCTCCTTTTCTAGAAAAATGGCACTGCTCTCCACTTGCACTTTTAGGAAACTGGTATACAGAAGCAGTGGGGGTAGGGCATAGTCGTCACAGCTAGTAGTCACAGACAGCCTTATCCTCCGTGAATCTAATCCCTTTTTGAAGCCATCCAAGTTGATGGTCAATCATTACAACTTGTGGCAGACAATTCCTTACTTAACTGTGCACTGTGCAAATAAGTACTTTCTTTTGTCTCTGTCCTAAATCTTCCAATATTCAGCTTCATTGGATGACACTGGGTTAGAAACTGGGTATTATGAGAGTGGGAGAAAAACATTTCTCTATCCATTTCCCACACCGTACACAATATTCTTCACCTCTGTCATGTCCACTCTTAGGGGGGTCTCCACCAAAACTAAAACACCCAAAATGTTATATCATTCCTGTATTTTAACTATTAATTTATTAAATTTGCATACCACCCTTCATCTGAACACGGCACCCTTTAACAACATCCTTTAACACCCTTCATCTGAGCACGGCACCCTTTAACAACAACAGCAACAACAACAACAACAACAACAACAACAAAATCCCCTTGGCTTTTTTTGTTGTACTACACTTTGTCTGCAACTTTTCTGGTTCTACAATATTGTGTTTGGGGTGGTGGTGACTAGAACTGTGCACAATATTCCATGTAGCTGAACCATGGGGCATTTTAAAGCATTATGGTCTTGTCAGTTTTATTTTTCATTCTTTTCCTTATGATCCCCAACATGCTGCTCAGCATTTTCTCAGCAGCCACACATTTGGTCAACATTTCCATCCAGCTATGCACTGCATCCCAAAACAGCCCTCCTTAAAAAAAAAAAAAAAGAGCCACTGCTAAAACTAGAAGTAGGCAAATGTGTTGATTTCAGTTTCTTATATTTCCAACCTCAAATTCATTTGTCATCATTTCCACATTAGTTTGCAGTGTGTGTGTGTGTGTGTGTGTTCTCATGAAAATCCATCAGCATTTTCGTATGAATTTCACCTAACATATACATTTTGTGTGCAATTTTGCTCATCGTACACATTTTTTCAAAGCGATTTGCCCTCATTGAATGCATTTCTGTATGTTATTTTCACTAATGTATGAATTCATATTTACACATTATGCTATGGATTTTTGTGCAAGTTACTTGGCTTGAGAACTTCCTTACAAAATTGCAGGCTTTGCATCCTTGTGTAATCTTACACAGCATTGGAATTGGAAGTATACCTTTGTATGCTGTAGAAGCATGGAAACTACCACACCCTATTTGATCATGATGTTCAGAGAGGGCATTCAGACTGCTGGTGCACCAGTGGCTGACAGGGATTGGTTGGACACAGAGGAATGGTGGGAGGAGCCTGCTGGAGAGCCCTCAAGAGAAGGAGGCTCAGAGCCCAGGGTTAACACCTGCCCACACTTTGGTTTCATTGCACACAAGTCTCCCTTGTTATAATAAACAAAACTTAACCAATCCCTGTCTGCAGTCTTATTCCAAGTGTGTGACAAGCTTGTGTGGCAAGTTTCTAAAAATAGCAGAACAGGTTTAGATATTAATGTGGTCAGAGGACTTGTGAATGAAAGTTAAGCAAGAAGTTGGCTCCCTCTGACTAGCCCTCTTTTACAATTATCAGAATCTGTTCTGTCTTCCTTTCCTCCCCAACTCCAAGTTAAAATGAAAGATATACTTTCTTTAAAATAATATTTTTTATTGGAGATAATTTAAAATCAGAATACAGTGGTACCTCGACTTACGAATTTAATCCGTTCCGAATGCACATTCATAGGTCGAAAAATTCGTAAGTCAAGTCGAAAAAAGCTATTTCCCCATAGGAATGCATTGGAAACGAAAAATTCAGAGTAAACTGCATCTAAAATTCGTAAGTCGAGTAAACCCCATCTAAAACCGCCAACGGATGTCCTTTGGATGTCGAAAAATTCGTAGGCGTGGGGGCACTTTTTTCATTCGTAAGTCAAAAAATTCATACGTCAAGTAATTCATAAGTCGAGGTACCACTGTATTACTGATAAAATGGACAAACAATTTTACTTATTATTGTTACACATCATTGTGGCGGAATAAGGCCTGGTTCATCATGGGTTAACCTATCACTCCCATGTTAGGAAGGTGTTCCCTGGGAGGCGGAGCTACTGGGCATTCTAAAAGGAGGGGGAACAACCTAGAAAGGCAGTTGGGGGTTTGGCAGTTGGGTGTGGAGGTTTAGAAAGAGAAACTGCGAGGTTAGGCTTTGGGGAATGGGAGGAAAGGTCATTTACCATTGCTAACGGGATGCAGGAAAGATTGTAACTGAGCTGAATTATATAAGAAGATTTGTACCAGTACTGACTCAAGATATCCATGTTTTCAAGTTACCTTAATAAAGTTAAAAGTGTTTAAACGTTCGCTGACTGTGGCAGTGCGTCAGTACCTCTAGAGGTGTGGTTGAGGGGAAAAGCACGAGAGGTTTCCTAAAAGGTAAAAGGGACGGGTGGCTTATTTACCTAACACACAGAGGACTGGGCAGGGAAGCCAAAGGTGCCACGCAGTTGCCAGAACGAAAGGGCAAGCTGCAGCAGTTTGGGAACCCAGGGCGGGAGATCCCAAGGTGGCAGGAGTTTCACTTTAAGAACGTAAAGCACTGAGGTACCCCAGAGACACTCCCATATAACCAATGAAGGATTCATCCTAGTGGACAGTGAAAGCTAGGGAGAGTCACGGTTGGGGAAGAATCGAAAAGGGTGAGGGAGTGGGATCCCTCACATTTATTGGTGGCAGCGTCGTGATCCGTAAACAACACCCACACGCCTGTTTAGTTGAGAATCAGACAACTGTATTTTTTCTGTCAGAAAAATGGCTCACCTGAGGAAAGCTAGGGAAGCTAAGGGTGATGAGAGACCCGATGAGGCAGAATCCAGAGAGAACCCAAATGTAGAGTTAGAGATGATGAAAATGAAACTAGAGATGGCCAGAATTGAAGCTGAAAAAGAGAAAAATAAATTAGAAGCTGAGAAAGAAAAGGAGCAGACTAAGATAGCTGCTGAGGAAAGAATGCAATTGGCCAAGGTTGAGGCAGAAAAGGCTAAGATAGCTGCTGAGGAGAGAATGCAATCTGAAAGAATACAATTAGCCAAGGTTGAGGCAGAACGGGAGAGATTTGCTATGGAGAGAGAAGTGCAGTTGGGAAGACTGAGGCTGGAGGAGATACGGCTAAGAGCAAAATTATCTCAGAGCCAAGATAGTAAAGAAGTCACATTCTTTAAGCCTTCACAGAAAAATAAACTGTGGCAAGTTGGGGAAAGAAAGGAAAAACAAGAACCCAATCCTGTCAGACAATCCGAGTCTGATAAGTCTCCTCAAAAGAAAATTACGTGCTTCTTTTGTGAAAGTGAGAGTCACATACAAAATAAATGTCCTCTAGTGGTCAAAGCACAAACTGCAGCTGCTGTTGCGAAGCCAGTAAAACTGTTACTTCAGACAGATATTAAAAACCTTCCGCAGACACCAGTCCAGGAGCCAACGTATAGTCAAACAGAGGCTTCTGCAAAAGTTATGCAGGTCTGGAGAGCTGAGGAAGAGGTTAATAAGGAATTTATGGAGACTGTCAGAGTAAATGGACAAGAGTTAGTGGGACTACAGGACTCTGAGTCGGAAGTTACTCTGATGAGACCTAGTTGTATTCCTAAGGAACAATATCTCTCAAACCAATCTTACAGCATAAAAGGTATATGGGGACCGGAGTTTGAGGTGCAGGTAGCAGAAGTGAATATTCAGTATCAAGATTTCAATGGCAAGTGGACAGTGGGTCTTTGGGATGATCTGGAGGTTCCTGTCCTGATAGGCAACGACCTAGCCAACCGGAGACCTCAAATACATGCTATCACAAGAGCGGAATCAAAAGCCCTTGTGGGTTCAAATCCTGCCATTAATGCACCAAACACAGAGCCTATGGGAGAGGAAGTACTGATTACGCTACCAAATGCACAGGAATCTAGCACCCAGTTTTTAGTAGAACAGAAGGAGGATGAATCTCTGAGAGACTTGTGGGATGAGGTGCAGGGTCCTGACTCTGAAGTGACTTTAGAGAAGCCCTGCCTGTTTACTGCAATAGAAGGGAGATGTCCTAGAATAGCCCAAAAGGAGAAAAGGTGCAGCCAAGTGGAAAATGAAACTAGCCAAAAGGAGAAAAGGTGCAGCCAAGTGGAAAATGAAACTAGCCAAAAGGAGAAAAGGTGCAGCCAAATGGAAAATGAAAAAAAAAAAAAAGTTGGTTTTGCCCCGGAAATACCGACTACAAGTTTTACAGTTGGCACTGGAGTCACCCATGGCTGCTTATCTAGGCATTAATAAAACCAGAGACAGAATAAAAGCGTGGTTTTATTGGCCCGGAATGGGAATGGAAAGGAACCCATTGGGAATGCGGACGTCTTAACCTATCTTCAGGATCTACAAAGTGATTTACAGGAACTTAAGGAACTATCATCCTGTAATTTAAAAAGAGCACAACAGAAAAGATGGTACGATGCACACGCCAGAGATCGGAATTTACAAACTGGTGACCAAGTCCTGGTGTTGAGGCCCAGACGACAGCGGAAGCTCGAGGTTTCCTGGGATGGACCCTTTAGAGTGATAGAAAAACTATCAGCGGTGAACTATCTAGTTGAGTTAAATGTTGAAGAGAGACGATGTAAAAATTTTCATGTCAATATGTTGAAACCATATTTTGACAGAAACCAGGTAATATTGAAGGTTAATGGTCAAATTGGCATGAGGCAAGTATGGTATTTGGGACACATTTTAGGAAGTGGGGTCATCAGACCTGACCACAGCAAGGTCAAAGCAATTAATGAATGGCCTGGACCTGTCACAAAAAAAAAACAGGTTAGAGCGGGAGTGTTTAGCAATAGTGTGGTCGATTGGAAAACTAAAGCCTTACTTGTGGGGAAGAAAATTCACCCTGTGTACAGATCACTCTCCTTTGAGGTGGTTAAACCAAGTAAAAGGCACCAATAATAAATTAATTCGATGGAGTATGCATTTGCAAGATTACAACTTTGACATTAAACATGTAAAAGGGAAGGATAATGTCATAGCTGATGCATTATCAAGATGTTTTAAGGACTGAATGCTAGAATGAAAAAAAAAAATATCGTAAGATAGCAAATGTTATACTAAATTAGAAATGTGTATAAGTGCCAAATTAGTTGTTATGGTGGAAATAAGATAGAGGAAAAGGTAAAGTATTTGTTAAGTGATGTTAGAACATAGAATTTGTGTACAAAGGGAAATACTAGGTTGGTGGTTTTGATTAAGCTCCAATACATTGCTTCGGCATTGTTTAAAATGTATAACTATGCCTATGCAATGACTTTGGGGGTGGGACGAATGTGGCGGAATAAGGCCTGGTTCATCATGGGTTAACCTATCACTCCCATGTTAGGAAGGTGTTCCCTGGGAGGCGGAGCTACTGGGCATTCTAAAAGGAGGGGGAACAACCTAGAAAGGCAGTTGGGGGTTTGGCAGTTGGGTGTGGAGGTTTAGAAAGAGAAACTGCGAGGTTAGGCTTTGGGGAATGGGAGGAAAGGTCATTTACCATTGCTAACGGGATGCAGGAAAGATTGTAACTGAGCTGAATTATATAAGAAGATTTGTACCAGTACTGACTCAAGATATCCATGTTTTCAAGTTACCTTAATAAAGTTAAAAGTGTTTAAACGTTCGCTGACTGTGGCAGTGCGTCAGTACCTCTAGAGGTGTGGTTGAGGGGAAAAGCACGAGAGGTTTCCTAAAAGGTAAAAGGGACGGGTGGCTTATTTACCTAACACACAGAGGACTGGGCAGGGAAGCCAAAGGTGCCACGCAGTTGCCAGAACGAAAGGGCAAGCTGCAGCAGTTTGGGAACCCAGGGCGGGAGATCCCAAGGTGGCAGGAGTTTCACTTTAAGAACGTAAAGCACTGAGGTACCCCAGAGACACTCCCATATAACCAATGAAGGATTCATCCTAGTGGACAGTGAAAGCTAGGGAGAGTCACGGTTGGGGAAGAATCGAAAAGGGTGAGGGAGTGGGATCCCTCACAATCATCACTTGCAAAACTCATTTATGACAGCTGTACCTCTACCTTATTACACCTGAACTAAATTAAACTGTTTACACTTCTCTATCCTTAACTATCTTTATATATCTATGCACATCTATACTGTACTACATCTATCATCCTTGTTGTTGTTCAGTCGTTCAGTCGTGTCCGACTCTTCGTGACCCCATGGACCAGAGCACGCCAGGCACGCCTATCCTTCACTGCCTCTCGCAGTTTGGCCAAACTCATGTTAGTAGCTTCAAGAACACTGTCCAACCATCTCATCCTCTGTCGTCCCCTTCTCCTTGTGCCCTCCATCTTTCCCAACATCAGGGTCTTTTCTAGGGATTCTTCTCTTCTCATGAGGTGGCCAAAGTACTGGAGCCTCAACTTCAGGATCTGTCCTTCTAGTGAGTACTCAGGGCTGATTTCTTTGAGAATGGATAGGTTTGATCTTCTTGCAGTCCACGGGACTCTCAAGAGTCTCCTCCAGCACCATAATTCAAAAGCATCAATTCTACGGCGATCAGCCTTCTTTATGGTCCAGCTCTCACTTCCGTACATTACTACTGGGAAAACCATAGCTTTAACTATACGGACTTTTGTCGGCAAGGTGATGTCTTTGCTTTTTAAGATGCTGTCTAGGTTTGTCATTGCTTTTCTCCCAAGAAGCAGGCGTCTTCTGATTTCGTGACTGCTGTCACCATCTGCAGTGATCATGGAACCCAAGAAAGTGAAATCTCTCACTGCCTCCATTTCTTCCCCTTCTATTTGCCAGGAGGTGATGGGACCAGTGGCCATGATCTTAGTTTTTTTGATGTTGAGCTTCAGACCATATTTTGCGCTCTCTTCTTTCACCCTCATTAAAAGGTTCTTCAATTCTTCCTCACTTTCTGCCATCAAGGTAGTATCATCAGCATATCTGAGGTTGTTGATATTTTTTCCGGCAATCTTAATTCCAGTTGGGGATTCATCCAGTCCAGCCTTTCGCATGATGTATTCTGCATATAAGTTAAATAAGCAGGGAGACAATATACAGCCTTGTCGTACTCCTTTCCCAATTTCGAACCAATCAGTTGTTCCATATCCAGTTCTAACTGTAGCTTCTTGTCCCACATAGAGATTTCTCAGGAGGCAAATGAGGTGATCCGGCACTCCCATTTCTTTAAGAACTTGCCATAGTTTGCTGTGGTCGACACAGTCAAATGCTTTTGCATAATCAATGAAGCAGAAGTAGATGTTTTTCTGGAACTCTCTGGCTTTCTCCATAATCCAGCGCATGTTTGCAATTTGGTCTCTGGTTCCTCTGCCCCTTCGAAATCCAGCTTGCACTTCTGGGAGTTCTCGGTCCACATACTGCTTAAGCCTGCCTTGTAGAATTTTAAGCATAACCTTGCTAGCGTGTGAAATGAGTGCAATTGTGCGGTAGTTGGAGCATTCTTTGGCACTGCCCTTCTTTGGGATTGGGATGTAGACTGATCTTCTCCAATCCTCTGGCCACTGCTGAGTTTTCCAAACTTGCTGGCATATTGAGTGCAGCACCTTAACAGCATCCTCTTTTAAAATTTTAAATAGTTCAGCTGGAATATCATCACTTCCACTGGCCTTGTTGTTAGCAAGGCTTTCTAAGGCCCATTTGACTTCACTCTCCAGGATGTCTGGCTCAAGGTCAGCAACCACATTTCCTGGGGTGTATGAGACCTCCATATCTTTCTGGTATAATTCCTCTGTGTATTCTTGCCACCTCTTCTTGATGTCTTCTGCTTCTGTTAGGTCCTTTCCACTTTTGTCCTTAATTGTGGTAATCTTTGTACGAAATGTTCCTTTCATATCTCCAATTTTCTTGAATAAATCTCTGGTTTTTCCCATTCTGTTATTTTCCTCTATTTCTTTGCATTGCTCGTTTAGAAAGGCCCTCTTGTCTCTCCTTGCTATTCTTTGGAAATCTGCATTCAATTTCCTGTATCTTTCACGATCTCCTTCGCATTTTGCTTGTCTTCTCTCCCCCGCTATTTGTAAGGCCTCATTGGTCAGCCACTTTGCTTTCTTGCATTTCTTTTCATTGGGATAGTTTTCGTTGCTGTCTCCTGTATAATGTTACGAGCCTCCATCCACAGTTCTTCAGGTACTCTATCCACCAAATCTAAATTCTTGAACCTGTTCTTCACTTCAACTGTGTATTCATAAGGAATTTGATTTAGATTGAATCTTACTGGCCCAGTGGTTTTTCCTACTTTCTTCAGTTTAAGCTGGAATTTTGCTATAAGAAGCTGATGATCTTCTTAAGACAATCATAACCTTTGGGATTTAGTGTCAGGAGTATAATGTATTCCTGGACACAGCAGAGTTAGACGCAGCCTTTCTGGAAGCTTCTGGCTGTTGTGAAATTGACTAGACAGCTCAACGCAGGAACTCAGCAACTCACTGGATAACTATATGCAGTATTTATTGATTGAAGCAACTAGCATCCATAAGTTACTATTTACAGACTTTACAAAATAAAAGAAACAAAACATAAAATCTTTTCCTCTCTCTGTCTCTCTCTCTCTCTCATCAACCTAACGCCATACACCAGCACCTACCACACCCTCTCAGTGAACGCTGAGTTCTTTAAGTACTCCACTGACCAATCACAGGTGCTTGCTAATGGTCAGAGAGAGAGCAATCTGGGCTTTCTGCCAACTACTAATTGCTTATAGATAACAGCTGCATTTCCTTTCTGCAGTAGGTCACTGAAATCTCTAACACCCCCTCACAGCTGTTTATCGTAGCAATTAACTCCTGTGCATATACAGAGTTCTTTTAACTCACTTCATCAAGCAAACCCAAACTTTTACACATTTGTTTGTTCTTCACTTTGTTCAATGGCTTTGTTAACACATCTGCAACATTCTGATCACTTGGTACATAGATACATGAAATTAAATTGTTCTGTACACTGCATCTTACATTTTGATATTTCACTGACACATGTTTTGAACGTGATTTAAAACTTTCAGTATTACTCAAGGCAATGCACGCTTGATTATCAATGCAAACTTGTATTGGCTTTTCACAGTTTACATTCAGATCTGTTAACAATTGCTTGAAATACGTCAATTCGGAACATAACGCACTTAACGACGCGAATTCTGATTCTGTCGAAGAAACACTCACTATACTCTGTTTTCTTGACTTCCAGCCAATTAAAGCCCCTCCAAACATAATGACCAAACCTGTAACAGATTTTCTATCCGGTAAATTTCCCCAGTCACTATCTGAATAACAATGTAACAGTTCATCTCCTGCAGAACTAAGTTTTAACACATGGCCAATTGTTTGTTTCAAATACCTTAGCAAAAATTTCACTGCTTTCCAGGCATTAAGCGATGGCTTTGATACCTGCCTGCTAAGTATTCCCACTGTGTAACTTATATCAGGTCTTGACCATTGACTCAGAAACATTAAACTCCCAATTGCTGACTGATATAACTCAGGATGTTCAAACATAGGACTTTCATCTTTGTGAAGTGATTTAATGAATCCTAGTTCCATAGGAATAGCAGATCCTTTACAGTCTTGCATGTTATATGTTGCCAGAAGCTGTTTAATTTTGCTCTGCTGACTGATTAAACAACTCCCATCCTTTGCCCAGCACACTTCCAGACCTAGATAAGACTTAATTGAACCAAGATCTTTCACTTTAAACTTTTTGGATAGTTGTGCAGCAAATGCTTTAGTTTGTTTGTCTGACTTACTCATGTGTAATAAGTCATCAACATACACAAGGCAATACTCTTGTTTGTCACCAGTTCCACGCACGTAGACACAGTTATCAGCTACACTTTGTCGAAATTGGAATGAAATTAAAGCTGCATGTAAACATTTATTCCAAGATCTCGCGGCCTGCCGGAGACCATAAAGAGCTTTATTGAGTTTTAACACTCCGTTACCCGTCTCATACCCGGGTGGCTCAGCAAGATAAATGTCTTCATTCAAAGGTGCATGTAAATATGCGGTTTGTACGTCAAAATGGTTGACTTTAAGCTTTCGCTTCGCTGCTATGGCTAGCAGTAACCTGACACTCTCACTTTTAGCTGTAGGTGCAAAGGTTTCATCAAAGTCTAAACCAGGCTTTTGAGAAAAACCTTGCGCTACTAAGCGAGCCTTGTATTTGTATCCTCCTGTAACCAAAGGTTTAAGTTTGTACACCCACTTGCACCCAATCACCTTCACTCCCTTAGGTGTTGCCACAGGTGTAAACACCTCATGCTCATTAAGAGATGCCATTTCTTCATTCATGGCTTGTTTCCACAAATCTGCCTGTTGTTGTGGTAATGCCAAAACTTCCTGGAAACTTTGAGGCTCTATCGTTACATTACATACACTGCCTGTGCTAGAACAATAACGATTCGGAGGCACTCCTTTGTTTTCTCGCTGTGACCTCCTAGGAGTAAAAGTTTCCTCTGTTTCATTTTCCCCCTCAGACGTTCGCCCCCCTTGCTGTTGCTTAGGAACAGGCGATGACTGATCTGACTCTTGCTTTGGAGATAATGACTCAGCACTTTTCTTCCCCACAGTTTCTGAACTCTGAGTCTCTTTTTCACTGTTAAACCTTTGGGAATCAAACCAAACCTCTGTGTTTGCATGCAATTTCTCCCAGCCAGCGTGCTCACAAAACTTGGCATTTCTAGATATCACAATTCCATTAGTACCTTCAGCAAATCTGTAACCCTTTGAAAACTCTTGGTAGCCTACAAAAATTAATTGCTTAGATTTAGGCTCCCCTTTCTTTCTCATTTGCTTTGGAATCTGTACCCACGCTTTAGAACCAAAAACATGTAGATGATCTATCTTAGGTTTCTTACCAAACAATTTGAAATAAGGAGTAGTACCAATAGTCTGATGGAACAGCCTATTCTGAATATAACACGAAGTTAATATACTTTCAGCCCAATATGACATAGGTAACCCAGCATCCTCAAGCATTGAATGCATCATGTCCTGTAATGATCTATTTTTGCGTTCCGCCACACCATTTTCCTGTGGACAAAAAACATTACTTTTTCGATGCCCAATACCATGTTTCTGCAACCAATCTCTGAAAGCATTAGACATGAATTCACCTCCACGATCGCTCTGAATTCTTTTCACTTTAACAGAAAAAAACCTCTCCACTGATGCTACCCAGCTTTTGAATTTGGTAAATACATCTCCCTTGTGTTTCATGGGATAGGCCCAAGAAAAACGTGTTGCATCGTCCACAATTGTTAGAGAAAAACGTGCTCCACCCCTGCTTACAGCAAAAGGACCAATTACATCCAAATGGACAAGCTGTAGTGGTGAGTCACTTACTCTATCACTTCTGGGAAATGGAACTCTGCAAATTTTGACTTTCTTACATACATTGCAGTCCAAATACTTATTGCAACTCTCTAGCTTACATCCATCAGCTAACTCAGGCATTTTCAAAACACTTTTCCATCCAGCATGGCCTAGCTTCCTATGCAGTAAATGTAAACAGTTGTTATGCATAGCTTTGTTGTTTAACACAGGTTGAGAATTACTGATCACTGCTGCAACTGAAGAACCAGCTTTAAGTTTAAACAAACCACCTTCTGGCTTAGCAATGCCAAGAATCTCACCATTCCTTTTAATAATACAGCTGTTGTTTTCAAAATGAACTTTAAACCCAGCTTTAAGCAAACAATCAACTGACATTAAATTGCTTCTTAGTGATGGTACATACAGCACATTTTCCAGGCACTCACGCAGACAAGGAACATATACAGAACCCCCTGAATGTACCTCAGAAGTTCTCCCATCAGCTAAAGCTACCTGACTGCTTTGCGTTTGGCCCTTAGAAACAAAAACTTTCTCTGAATTTACTATGTGCCGAGAAGCTCCTGAATCTACCACCCAGACAGTCTGTTTCTCATCAGCACACTTAACCACGGCAGTCACAAGTTGCGCTGACTTGGTGCGTTTGAAGAATTTCTTCTGTCTTTGCTGCTGCTCCTGACGCTGCTGCTGCTCCTGTCGCTGCTGCTGCTTGGCCGCCTCTGGACACCATTTTCTCAAATGCCGCGTTGACCCACAGCGATAGCACCGACGCACAGCATAGGCGGACTCTTCCCCAGATGCCGGACACGAACGTTGTTGTTGCTTCCCTTCTGGAACGCTGCTTGCATTCTTTACAAGCCGACCGCTTGCCGAAGCCTCTGAAATTAACGACCTGTCCTCCCGCTTCTGCCATTCTTCCAGCAAACGCCCAGTTACGTAATTAACAGTCAAATCTTCTTCTTTCATCGCTTCAAATGTCATGACTAGATTGTCCCAGCTTTCAGGAAGAGAGCTCAAAATTATAGACACTTTCTCCTGCTGGTCTAATACACAGTCTCTTTCTTGAAGCGCTACAAATTTCATCTGCAAACTGTGCAAATGATCTTGCATTGTAACTCCAGGCTGCAACATTGCTTTATACAACGCCTTGCGAAGAAACAGTTTGGAACCTGCTGTCTCACGCACATGAAGGTCTTTCAACGCCTTCCACACGCCTTTTGCCGACTTAATCCCTCTCACATGCGGTAACTGAGAGTCTTCCAGCCCCAAGACTATGGTGGCCCTTGCTCTTTGGTCTCTGTCCTGATCTTCATCATCAGGCTTTGCAGGTGGCTTATTTACTGCCAGCCAGAGATGGTCCCTCTGTAACACAGCCTGCATACGCTCAGACCAAAGCAAGTAGTTGTGGTCATTCAGACGCTCAAACGCCATCTGAAACGGTTGAGAAGCCATCTGAGAGCAATGTTTCCTAACAACCCAGGAACCAGCTACTCACAGCTTCCGAGAGAGAACACAGGAATCCACAGCATCCAGCAATGACACGCTGCAGCTGTTGTCTGTCTTGTGCAGTTCCACGCGTCCACAGCTTCACCAGCTTCAGCCAATCACCAGCCACAGTCTGGAACTCCCATAACCTCTTAAGACAATCATAACCTTTGGGATTTAGTGTCAGGAGTATAATGTATTCCTGGACACAGCAGAGTTAGACGCAGCCTTTCTGGAAGCTTCTGGCTGTTGTGAAATTGACTAGACAGCTCAACGCAGGAACTCAGCAACTCACTGGATAACTATATGCAGTATTTATTGATTGAAGCAACTAGCATCCATAAGTTACTATTTACAGACTTTACAAAATAAAAGAAACAAAACATAAAATCTTTTCCTCTCTCTGTCTCTCTCTCTCTCTCATCAACCTAACGCCATACACCAGCACCTACCACACCCTCTCAGTGAACGCTGAGTTCTTTAAGTACTCCACTGACCAATCACAGGTGCTTGCTAATGGTCAGAGAGAGAGCAATCTGGGCTTTCTGCCAACTACTAATTGCTTATAGATAACAGCTGCATTTCCTTTCTGCAGTAGGTCACTGAAATCTCTAACAGTCAGCTCCAGGTCTTGTTTTTGCTGAGTGTATAGAGCTTCTCCATCTTTGGCTGCAGAGAATATAATCAATCTGATTTCGATGTTGCCCATCTGGTGATGTCCATGTGTAGAGTCGTCTCTTGTGTTGTTGGAAAAGAGTGTTTGTGATGACCAGCTTGTTCTCTTGACAGAACTCTATTAGCCTTTGCCCTGCTTCATTTTGATCTCCAAGGCCAAACTTGCCAGTTGTTCCTTTTATCTCTTGACTTCCTACTTTAGCATTCCAATCCCCTATAATGAGAAGAACATCCTTCTTTGGTGTCATTTCTATAAGGTGTTGTAAGTCTTCATAGAATTGATCAATTTCGGTTTCTTCAGCACTGGTAGTTGGTGCATAAACTTGGATTACTGTGATGTTAAAAGGTCTGCCTTGGATTCGTATCGAGATCATTCTATCATTTTTGAAATTGCATCCCAGTACAGCTTTCGCCACTCTTTTGTTGACTATGAGGGCCACTCCATTTCTTTTACGGGATTCCTGCCCACAGTAGTAGATATGATAGTCATCCGAACTGAATTCGCCCATTCCTGTCCATTTTAGTTCACTGATGCCTAGGATGTCAATGTTTATTCTTGCCATCTCATTTTTTACCACATCCAGCTTACCAAGGTTCATGGTTCTTACATTCCAGGTTCCTATGCAATACTTTTCTTTACAGCATTGGACTTTCCTTTCGCTTCCAGGCATATCCGCAACTGAGCGTCCTTTCGGCTTTGGCCCAGCCGCTTCATCAGCTCTGGATCTACTTGTACTTGTCCTCCGCTCTTCCCCAGTAGCAAGTTGGACGCCTTCCGACCTGAGGGGCTCATCTTCCAGCGTCATATCTTTTATATGCCTGTTATCTTTGTCCATGGAGTTTTCTTGGCAGTTCCTTCTCCAGGTTCCTTCTCTTGGCAGTTCTTTGTCCATGGAGCGGCTTGCCAGTTCCTTCTCCAGGTGGATCACGTTTGGTCCAAACTCTCCACTATGACCTGTCCATCTTGACCTGTCCATAGCTTGCCTGAGTAATTCAAGCCCCTTCGCCACGACAAGGCAGTGATCCATGAAGGGGTCTATCATCCTATACCTGTAATTTATCCTTTTCTATCCAATACTATATGCTATGATTTACTGCCATAGTACTAGCACATTCTATAGCTATCTAGCTGTTACATGATAACACCAAATGAGAAATATTGTTGAACAGAAAATAAAAACTGTTAACAAACTGTCAGAGACTCCTTGGGTTCAAGTGCAGAGATGCTTTGTTACACGGGGCTCAATTCTAGTGGTCAAAGGAGTGTAGAAACCAGAAACATTCTCCAACATGAAAATCAAATAAAGACATTTCAAGCAAACAGAAAGTCACAGTACACACTATGAGGTTACATTCTGATGTTCCCGAAGTGCCCATACACAAGATTCCTGATGTTCCCGAAGTGCCCATACACAAGATTCCTGCTTAAAGTGGTTCAGTTCAGTTCATTTGCTCCCACACAGCAGAACTTTTAATGGCAAAAATTATGCTGAGGTGGTATTTATTTATGTAGTTATTTGCAGGCCCGTCTTAGAGGGATCGGCCGCCCTGGCGCAGTGATCCCTCGGCGCCCCCAGCCTGCCGCCTCTCCGCCCACCTCCCTCCCGCGCTGGCCGCCCCTCGGGAGGGGGGTGGGCGAGCGGGGGATGAGGGGCGTGGCGTTGGAGCAGGCGCTCGCGCGCCGGCGGGCAGAGGATGAGGGGCGGGCGGGCGGGCGCTTGCGCACCGGCGGGCGGGCGGGCTGAAGCCGGCCGCCCTCGCCTCCCAGAGCCCCAGCTGGAGTGCTGGAAGGTCGCACAAAGCCCCGCGCCGCTTCAGCGCTCCAGCTGGGGCTCCGGGAGGCGAGGGCGGGCGGCTTACAGCCCGCCCGCCGGCGCGCGAGTGCCCGCCTGCCTGTTGGGGCGGGGGCGGGTTGGGGAGGGGGAGCCCGGTATGCCGGCGGGCTCGCGGGGGCGCCCCTGGGGTGCCCGGCGCTCTGGTGCGCTGCGCCACCGGCCTCTATGGATGAGACGGCTCTGGTTATTTGCTTATTTTGTTCTGAGAGGCTGTACCATAAAGGTGTCATAGTTGAGAAGTGTAATCTACCCCTAGCTCCAGTCAGCTCAACACAGTTAAGTAGAACTCAGGTCAGTTTGTCTTCCTTCTGAGAGAAGGAATTGGGAAAGAAATTGTGTTTAGGCTTCCTGAACAGAAAGGCAACTGATGACTTGCCAAAGAATCACATGGTAGGGAAAGAGAGCCAACAGCACCTTCTTTTTCTTGAAATTCCCCTTCCTTTTCCAGCTTCTGTCTTTCACAACAGTAGCCAGTATCAGCAGGGAACAGTATGTGTTCTGAAACTGAATACTGTACAGGGAGAATGGAGCACGGCAATGTGCTTTAAATGGAAATGCATCAATAATATGAACCAGAACAGAACTTTTGAAAATAACTCTTGTTTTCTCCAAGGTTTTTCAGAAACTTTGAAAGAATTGGCTGATTATAGAGCAAGATGAGGATCCCAGAAGTGCAAAGGATCTTTATGATACAACACATTTAACTTAATTCAGTTTTGAGGTGGTAGGCAATTTGGTCTACCTGGTATCCACCATAACCTGCAACCTCTCCATTGACACTGAGCTGCACAAGCATATTGGCAAGGCAGCTACAGAAATAGCTTGCCTGTCCAAAAGTGTGTGGGAGAATGTGATGCTAATGACTAATACCAAGATGAAGGTCTATCAAGCTTACGTGCTGAGCACATATCCATCTTTACAGCCACAGCAGACACTGTTACTCTCCAACAGTTTGAATTTACCCCCCAAAGAGGCACTCTTCTGTTGTCTCTTGAGATAGATGAATGCCAACAACTTGGACCAGCAGTAGACACTGAAGTTGATCTTCAGTGGCAGACCAAGAAAACTATTTTAAATATTATCACTGGAGGCTATAAACCCGGTGTCCTTTGTTTTGTCCGGCAACTGTGTTTTTCTCATCAATGTGCTTGGTATTCTGGCTGGTGCTCCAACACTGTCTACTCCATGTGGCCAAACTGGGAACACATATTCTGTGTCAGAAAAATTATCAGAGGCAGTCTGAGGTGATCAACATTTCGATCCCAAGGAGGGCTCAGGACAATCATAGTGTTTTCTCAAATAATGTAGTCCACATATGCTACAGGACACAATGATGGACTTAAGGGCTGCTTCAGACATCCTTTTTGTTGCATATGTATGATTATTTGTGCTTATGATGTTATTTGGGTGGTCACACCATCCAACTTGCAATACTGTTCATGTCTGCACAAGTTTTGGGGTGGTCATTCCAATCAGTGCATATCCCGTGACTTCTTGCAACTTCTTATACAACAAATGTACCATTTTATATTCCTTCTGCTTTTGTTTTGCTGTAGTCCCACCGGACAGTAATAACATGGTAGCATTGGGGAAGTATCACTGACAAGCTAAACTAGAATTAGTATACCGCAGAATCCACCCTCAATAAAACATCAGTCTGGAGGGATCCTTAATTTTTATACTGACATAGACCTGGTGCTCTAGTGATAGGGGGAAAAACTTTAGGCATGCCTTTCAACTTTCTGCACCAATGCTTGGCACAGCACTGAGACTACACTTGAAGTCTTGATCAATGATCTTTGTCTACAGATCAATTGGGTAATTGCACCCTATTGATCTTATTTGATATTTTTCTTTCTTTCAGTCTTCAGTATCATTGATTATGAGCCATTGGTAACATGAGTGTGGTGTGACATTAATTCACAGGCGTTCCCAGAGGGTAGTGATGGATGGTTTCTCATCAACTCTGAAGGACCTCCTGTGCTGGCTTCTTGTCCACACTTTATCCTCCCATTCAGCTTGCCTGAGTTACCACCCAGGTATTAATAACCTTAACAGAGGCCCTTCCCATGTGTCCTACCTTCTGAAGTTAGGTGGCTGGCAATTGCTAAGAGGGTCTTCTAAATTGTGTTGCTCTGTTTATGGAATGCTCTCCTCAGTAAGGCTTGCTTGGCAGCTTCTCATGCCTTTTGGTGACAGGCATAGATTTTTTTGTAATGTGAAATGGTCTGGAGAAACACAAGGCAACCATTTTGCTGAAGCTCAGAAGCTCTGACTCTGATCAGTACCTTTATGGGTGACTGCCTGGGAACCACATGTATGCTACATCGGATTCCATGGAAGAAAGGAAGGTGATAAATAAATATCAAACGTTGCTTTCCCCGGGCTTTTTAAAATACCATCAGAATTATGTCTTAGAATGCTCTTTTGGGTGCTCCTATGTTTTATTCTCCACCGCTTCAATTTTATTATTGTTTTGTTTCACTTTATTTATTTATTTTCACCTCAAAAATATTGGTTACAATTTTTATAAACAAACATACATGTGACCTTGTGCTCTCATTGCTATAGATTTTTACCCTGCTTGTAGTCCAAAAAGACTTTCAAAATAGCAATCACAAAAATAATGCAAACAAGAAAATATCATAAAATAGACGCTGTCAAATCTTAAAGTGCATAGATTTATGTCACTCACAGTTGGACTCTAAACAATGAGATAACAACAAACAGAGCCCATGTTATTCATTTCTTTAATAACTTAGGCATAGTGATGAGTAATCTATTTTAATGCATCACCTGATTATTCAAGTCTCTTCTAATATCTTAGATTTGCCAATCCTGTATGCAAAATCCCATGTCAGTTACTTGCAGCCAAAGCAATATCTGTTTCCAAGGAGACGGGACTCTTTCTTTTCTCTGGGAACTTCTCTAAGGAATGAGATTCTAAAAGAAGGTATGAGGCAGTACTTTCCCTGTATTATATGAATCATAACATGTAAATACAACTCTGGGATCCCTACAGGATTTGGATGGAACGAGCCAGAGTTGTACAGTTTATTTATTTCCAACTATGGTGTGGGTTATTATGAGTAAAAACATACCAAATTAATGGAGAATATGCATAGTGTATATATTATAAACAAGCAGTGAACTCATTCTCCAAGATTTGATAATTATGCAGCCAAAACAGAATGATCCACTCACAAGAGGGAGGCATCAGCAGGCTTGGGGGAATCTCAAGGTTTGCAGAATTAGAAAAACCCTTTAGGAAAAAATGGATTGGGGGACCTCAACAACCCAGTAAAAACTTTGTGTTCAGTGATCATGGAATACCGAGGGCTAGGGAATGGAACTGAATGTATGGAAATGTGAGTAAGATACTTCGTTGCAGATCTGTTTACTTGTTTCTAGGTTTTGTTGTAAATTATATTTGCACATTACATTGACATGCAGAAACAGGATGTTGATGTCCCCACAGCTTCCTGTTCCCCCATGGTGTTATATCTCAAATGCATCTTACAGCTGTCAGAGACCACCTTCTCCCCTGTTTTCCACTGTGAACTCTAAGGTCAATTAAGATCCATCTGTACTGTGAGAGCATGAAGATAGGTTTTCTCTCCATGACTGATCCACAGCTGTGCAACGGCCTTTCCTTGAGAGGTGCCAAGTCAGAGCATGATCATTTCCAGAATACATTTTTATCTAGCCTGGTTTTTAATATCTGGGTTAAGTCTCTATGAGATCGTTTTAAGTCTGATATTCTATTCTAGCATTTCAGTGGTTATTTCGTTTACGGGGCTTGCTGAATTTTTATTGTAGGGTTGCTATGTATCCCCGTGCATCCCTTAGGATAGGCTAGGCTAAAAAAAAAATCTGAGTAATGTATTTGCTTTTAATGCTTTTCCAGCAAAATGTTCAAATTGGTGTACTTTAAAAAAAAAATCGCATCCAGAATGAATAAAACTTCATTAAAAGAAAATCAAATTCAGATGAATCACACAGAGCAGAAAAACATAAAAAGAGCCAACAAGATATAAAGACTAAAATCCCAGCAGAAAAGAACCTTCAAATGGTGGGGTACATATAAAAATAAAACAGTAAATTGACAATAACTTGGGTTTGCCTCTGGAATTTTGGCTAATGAGTCATTCTTGCATTTAGTAGCATTCAGAGTTTTATTTGATTTTATTTATTAAGCTTATATCCTGCCCTTCCAAAGGAGTCCAGGACAGCAAACAACTACTGATAAAGCAATAAAAACATATTTAAAACATCTTAAAACCAATTCAAATACAGATGCTTGATACTGGTTTTTATATGTTTTAAGACTTTATTATGACTTTTATAAGTTTTAAGCCTTTATTATGAGGCCCTTCCTTGTTTGCCTGCTCCAAGAGAGGTATGGAGAGTGGCAACACGAGAAAGGGCCTTTTCTGCAGTGATTCCCCATTTGTGGAATGCTCTCTCCAGAGAGGTTCATCTGAAGCCTTCATTGTGCATCTTTAGGTGCTAGGCAAAAATGTTCCTCTTCAACCAGGCCTTTGGTTGATTGACATTCAATGCCCTTTTAAACGTGTTGTGGAAGGGAGCATTATTGGTTTGTTATTATTCTTATTTTTATTATGTATTTTGTGGTGTGTATATTGTAATTTTATGTTGTGAACCATGCTAAGATCTATAAAAGAAGGACGGTCTTCTTCTTCTTCTACTACTACTACTACTACTACTACTACTAATAGATAGATAGATAGATAGATAGATAGATAGATAGATAGATAGATAGATTTATTACGGCTATGAGCCCATATAAACATTACATAAAAACACAAAAACTTTCATAAAACACAGGGAAACATAAAACCATAAGAGCAAGAGACCATATCATGGCCACCAGAAATGAGCCAGCCAGGGATGTTAAACAATAATCAAGAGGGAGAGTAGCCGAGACCTTTACAAGTCCTGAAGTTGGCCGATTCGCCTTTTTTGAGATAAGACAGAGTTTAAGAACCTTGCCACTAGCAGGGTTGTGGTAGGGACCTTATCTTGCAGGATTAGGGCAAGGTGGGACTCTCCTGCATGCCATCCATTTCCTGGATTATTGAGTTTAGTATTTTGCTCGGGCATCACTGTACAAGGGGCAGGAAAAAATTATATGATAAAGGGATTCCGTTGACATAATAATAATAATAATGTTTTATTATTTTTTGGTAACCTAAGGGATCTGTGGTAGAACTGTGATGCATATTTTGTTGCCATTTTATTTACTTATCTAACAACATTGTGAGAAAACTTTTAAGTGGTTTACAAAAATATAAAATTAAACATTAAAACAGTATCAATAATTTTTTTTAAAAAAATAGGTTTTTTTAAAAAAAAAATCAAACGATTATTAAAATGAACAGGAGCTAAAAAGAAATAAAACACATGTAACTTCAACATGTCTGGATAGGCTTGGCTAAACAAAAACAAAAATGTTTTAAGCAGCTTCCCTAATTAAGTTCATAGGCAGAGAGTTCCAATGAGTATGTGCTGCCACACTAAAAGACTGGTTCATTTCTTACAAGTGCTGAATGATAAAATACGCCAAATAGCATATTTATAGTGGATTCATCATCTTCTGCACACTGGAGTTTATCATCTGCCATTTCCCTCCACAAAAGCATCACATGAGCATACAAAAGAGTATTTTTTTCAGATGGTGGGGAGGAATAACAAGCCTGGGTGTTGTGTCTAGGAATCAAAAGTGAGCACAACAATCTAATCACCACTTGTTTTTTTAAGTATTAAATATATAGTTTTTCCTCTGTCTCAGCAGGATGCTACAAAAGTATATTATTTTTTTCCAGTTGATTTCCTCCTTTTGAAGTCATTCTTTGATTGTTTGACAGCTTTATCAGAGCTGTCATAGAAATAGCAGACATTGATGTGTAATATATTGGACAGTGGGTGTGTGTTTTGGGAACGATGAATTAAGATCTAAATTTTATGTTAAAAGACTCTAATGGGCAATTTTATGCAACTGCACTCCTTAGTATTATGGGTAATATGACAGTGACAGTCAAGTTGGTAACGGGTAGTAGAAGGCGCGTTAAAATACCAATAGATGGCAGCTAGAGCCTTTAATAGTTTGTTTACTGGAACTAAATAGAGGGAGTGAACTTGTGATGCCTACATGGAAGCTAATCAGCATGATACTATAAAGATGGTAATGAAACCACAAACAGGAGCAAATGTGTTAAATACAGCTTTGAAAGTATTAACCTGTGAACAATGGTTCATCCATGCACCATTTTGAAAAATATTCTGTATTTCTTTTTCCTTCTTTTTCCTTCTTTTTTTACACATTGTCTATTCTCATTATAACCCAATATGTAGTTACTGTCTCCCCATGACCACCTCCCACATTGCATCAGTAATTATAAAAAATGTCTGTCACATCAACAGTTCAGAACACTTGAATGATTTCTTTACTAGTACAACATGTAATCAGGGTCACCGGCACTGCCTTGCAAAGTACCGTATTTTTCCGTGTATAACACGACCCCACCTATAAGATGACCCCTATTTTTGGGAGCCCTCAACAGTTGTTGAGCTTCTTTTGTAAGTTCGCTGAGCTGTTGAGCAGCTTTTTGACGATCCCCTGCTCTGGCTGACGGAACTGGTGCCATAATACACCACATACTGGCACTCACCAAATACTCATCCTAAGCCGGGAAGAGCAGGTAAGCAGCCTCCTCTCCAATATTTCCCTGCTACCGCCACAGCACCAGCCTTCGCTTATTTAGCATATTAACCCGTGTATAAGACGACCCTCAATTCATCACACAAAATATTCAGAAAAAAGGCCGTCTTGTACATGGAAAAATACGGTACTCAGAATCAAATCCAGGAAAGAGTGGCAAATCCTGTACTATAAGATGCTTGGGGGGAAATGTTACTATTGGTTATTGGAAAAATGCTTGTATATGAATTCCTGTTGTTGTAATGATCTCCTTGTGATATGAGACAGTTTGGGTGCATCTATGTGAAAAGCAGCATTGTTGGCAACTGTCTCTCTTGGGGGACAATGAATTGTGCCTCCGGGGGTGCAGTCAAACCACAGGAGAATCACAGCACCAGCTGTGACTGCAGAGACTGGTAACTTGTAACTGCTGCCTCCCGCTTTGTTTTTCTATGTTAGCAGCACCAAAGTGACTTCTCCGAGGCACAAGCCTTGGCAGTGTGTATGGAGGTCTTGGACTGTCCAGATGATCCTTAGCTTTGTTGATGTGGACCAAAGAAAAGTAGAGCAATACATTTGGCCACAGCTTGGTTGCAAGGAGTTGTGAGAAGGAGGCATAGAAGATGACATCCAACCATCTTAGGAACTCTACTCTGGATTTCTGTAGGGTTTACTCCCTAGCCTTTCCTTGTCCCAAAGATGTCCCTCAAGGCAGCATGGATGGATTTTTCCTCAGGGTTTAGTCTAGAAGCCTTTCTCACAAATGAGTATAGCCGCAAGGCAGCAGAGGTTTAGGATCAGAGTTTTCCTTCTCCTAGATGGGCTACCTTCCCAGGTTGACAATTCCCATCTTGAAATAATATCAATACACATATCACTTCAAATGAAGGATAAGGCATAAGGATGCTTTCTTGGCACAGAATGCATAGAATTTCCATTCCTGTAAACCACAGAGCCTAGGGCTTGCTGATCAGAAGGTTGGCGGTTCGAATCCCCACGATGGTGTGAGCTCCCGTTGCTCGGTCCCAGCTCCTGCCCACCTAGCAGTTCGAAAGCACGTCAAAGTGCAAGTAGATAAATAGGTGGGAAGGTAAATGGCATTTCTGTGCACTGCTCTGGTTCACCAGAAATGGCTTTGTCATGCTAGCCACATGACCCGGAAGCTGTACACCGGCTCCCTCGGCCAGTAACGCGAGATGAGCACCACAACCCCAGAGTCGGACACGACTGGACCTAATGGTCAGGGGTCCCTTTACTTTAACACTATGTTGGTTCCTCTTAACTGGTAGAAGATGTCAAGCATGTGTTCTTCAAGGAAGCAAAGTACTGAAAAGAGCACACTCAGTCCATTAGTGTTTTCACATGGGAAGACAAAATTTGGAATGAGATTGTAGTCATGTGAAAAATATTTCATGCGAATGAGCCCTTGGTGGTAACACCAATTATCCCTTCTTATATCTCTTTTGCTTTTTCTCAGAACATTGGGTTAGGATATAACTAGCAAATGGTTGCCCAAGGAAAACAGAGGCTGCCAAATGACATGGCAAATGTGATGCACCTGGAGTTTGAACATCAAGGGCTGGATGCCAAAACCCACTAGATGTGTTTTCATGCAATATTCAGCACACTTTTATGTAAAACTGCCTCCAAATGAGTTTGTTCAGGCTCACTCTCAGAGGTGAACTAAATGACCCATCTTCAACTACTTATTGTATCTCTCTGTAGACACTAAATATATATGGCAGCATGGCTGGAATTCAACAAGTGATTCATCTTTGACTGTTATAACCCTAGTTTGCCCATGCCATGCTCTGTCTTGTACATACACATAGCCTCCAGAACCTAGATGTCCACACCAGGCCTAACTGAGCAGCAACCGATGGGGGCATGGAGGAAGATCCTTTCATTGACTAGCCACTGCCTAATTGATTGGCATCCATCTGTTTCAGGAGACAATTGAAGATTGTGTTTTTGGGGGTGAAGTCAAACCGTTGAAGAGTTACACAATCACTATGTAAAAAATAAAGGGGGGAGTGATCACATTGGGACATAAAAATAGAACAAAAGCACCTCTTATTATCAATAACCAACATAATTTATTTTGCAAACATAAGAAATAGAATGGTTTTAAGTAAATGTATTGCAAATGCTGGGCCAAATATAATAAAGCATGACCACTTACATAGATCCATATGGGATACAGAGGTACCAGTTGCTGAAGAGTGATGTACAACAATGAAAAACAGAAGCTGTAACTATCAAGCTACCCTGTTTCAGAGAAATTTAGTCATGAGCATAAACAGCCATGTTGGGAATAATTCTGATGGATATATTTGGCACCACAGTCGACCCCCTGCTACTTGTTGGATTCCGTGATTGTATCCTACCAAAGGTGCTGCAAGCATGAGTGCCATTGTTCTCATGTCCTGCTTGTGAGCTTCCATAGACATTTGGTTGGCTACTGTGAAGACAAAATGCTGGACTAGATGATGCCTTCAAGCCTGACCCAGCAGCGTTCTTCTTACCCTTGACTGGTCAATCCAGTCAGCATTTTCTGGTTCTTTTTGTTCTATGGCAAAGTTCTCATCTGAAAGATTGCGTGATGGAAATTGGCTTGACCTCCTAAGCTTTGCTTAACCTAGCCTGGCCACCTCCATACTTCTCACACCAAAATCTCTATTCTAGGTTTTACTTGTACCATGACCTGCTCCAAATTGTGACCAACCTTGTGATCACCTGAAAATGTTCCCCATTTTTTTCCTTTTTTAAATCTGCTCAATATTAGGTTTCATTTATTCTGTTTCACATGCACATTTTTATGCAATCTCTTGGGAATTAAAGGATAGGAAGGGAGAAGACAATGATCTGCATGCATTGTGAATCATATTCCTCCCAGTCATTGCTTTCCACATGTGCTGCTTCATGGCAGATTCTTGCTGTTCTTTCAAATAGTAAACAGTTCTTTTCCTTATACCTACCTGGGTGTAACTTATGGTTCCCTGGGGCAACAAAGGCCCAGGTGGAATCCAGCCACCTGCATTTTGCAACAGTTTGGAACAAAGGAATCATGGAAATTGGGGAGTTTTGGAAGACCCATGTTAGCCAAAAGAACTAGGGCAGTTCAGAAAGGATTACTTTTCCTGCCTAAGGCCCCAAATATTTTAATACCTCCTATGCTTTTTTGCCATTTTAGATGTTTTTCTTGTACTTTTAAATGTCATGTAAATTCTGATTTCCTTTAAAGTAAATTCAGTTTTACTTTTTAATGATAAGTTGGTGCCTTGGGGGTTTCATCATTGCCTACCCCTGCCTGCTCCGGTGCAGCCATACCTGTTTTAATTAATGCTTCAGTTCAAACCAAGTGTAAGGATTGCCAAGGTCATGCTTTAGAGCAAAACAGGGGTAGGGGTGGGGTGCAAAATCCCCCCAAACCCAACTGTGCCTTTATTTTCTTCTTTGTGGCTATTTATAAGCATAAAACAGAAGAAGCAAATCGTATGCGGCTCAGCACGGGAAGCCTTCCCATGCTGTGCTGTGAGCAACTGCAGGTTGAAACAGAGGGTCACTTGATTCTCCATCTCTTCTCACTAGTACCACACTATGCTTTGTGGCACGAGATGTGGAGAATCAGGTAACCTTCTGTATTTTCCCAGCTAGTGCTGCACTGAGTCACAGTGTTGGCTACACAATTGTGAACATCAGGGATTCATTCCTCTGTCTCCTAGCACATGGTGGCTTGGATGTGCTTTAAAAGAGGATTGGGCCAAGGCATGGAGGATTTTATTTATTTACTTAATGACATTTATAAGCTGCTTAACATTTCAAAGATCTCTCAGCGTTGTACAACACAAAACCATTAAACGATGTCATTGAAACAAAATACAACACAAACCCCATAAAACGGTAGTATACGAAAGCATGTAACAACAAATACAAACACACAAAATCAAGGTTTGACCTTATGGGCCAGGGAACGCCAAGGAAGAAAGATGTTTCTTTACAAGACATCTGACAGAGGTAGGTTTTGGGCAGTGCGACTGGTTCTCTCGCACTGGGAGCTGAGCTGAAGGGTGTATTGCAGGGCATCACAACTATGACGTAGCGCATCGGAAATCACATCAGAGACCTCATGGTCATGTCTGAGGCCTTGGACACGACTTCCCGGGCTCCCAGGCACTGCTGCAGTGTAAACGATGTAACGTGATGTGATGACATCACAATGTCATGACGTCACATTACGCCACAGGCACTGTGCCCCTGGATCCCCCAGCATGGCAGATACCTCTCCACAGGTGGAAAGCCCACCCGCGGGCCTAGCCCAAAAAGGGCCAGATTATCTCTGGAATCCATTGCTCCAGAGAAGTGGACACGGAGCAATGGATTCAAACTACAAGAAAGAAGATTCCACCTAAACATTAGGAAGAACTTCCTGACAGTAAGAGCTGCTCGACAGTGGAATTTGCTGCCAAGGAGTGTGGTGGAGTCTCCTTCTTTGGAGGTCTTTAAGCAGAGGCTTGACAGCCATCTGTCAGGAATGCTTTGATGGTGTTTCCTGCTTGGCAGGGGGTTGGACTGGATGGCCCTTGTGGTCTCTTCCAACTCTATGATTCTGTTATTCTAATACAACAGCTTCTCTATACTGAATGTTGACTGCTGTGTTTGAAGAGGCAGCCTTGGCTGTGTCAACCATTCTTCCCTCACCTGCCGCCAACACTCTTGAAAGGATACTAAAGATACATTCACACCATACATTTATAGCACTACACCACATTAAACAGTCTTGGTTTCTCCCAAAGAATTCTAGGAGCTGTAGTTTGTGAAGGTTGGTGAGAGTTGTTTGGAGACCCCTATTCCCTTCACAGAGCTACAACCCCCAGAGCCCCTTATGAAGAGAGATTAATCAATTAATCCACCCTACAATTAAACCGCACTGGGGATTGTATCTCTGGGGTAGAGAAATCACTTTAAAAAGTGAAGTCTTTACTGCTGTACCCTGCCTGCCTCCCAAATTTGTTAGCATTTTGTCAGCCTACCAAAGACTGTGGGTTTCATTGCTCCCTTCTTTCTTTTCCCACCATCCCACCCCTATGAATGTGTCAAAATATCCCCTTGGGAACTTTCTGGAAGCATTCTTCTTAATGAATCAGTTCATTGTTCTGCTGGATTTTATTATTTTGCTATATCCACTCCTCCTTTGGTTTTATTATTTTACTGTTTCTCATTGAGCTTCTCATTGCGTTTTGTACATTATTATTTCAATATGAGCAGCCCTGGGAGCTTTTTAACTAGGGGGTGGCTTTGTATATAAGATAAGTAAATAAAAAATGAAATGAAATAATAACTGATAATTGAAAGCAAATTTAGATTACAATGATAGGAGGTAATGTATTCACAAAGCCTGACCTGTGTGGCCAGTTTGGGGTGTATGGGATGTTGCCCCCAAATACCTCTGGTAGGGGAAATGTCATGTTCCTTCTGGGGTAGTTTGTCCACCTTTCGTCCCCATCCTGCACTCAGCTCTCACCTGTTGCTCCTAGAAGCTACCAGCATGCAACACCAACCACACCCCAAGAACAGATTTGACCGGCTGGCTAAACCAGGTGAGGGTAGCTGATGGGTCTCAAACCCTCAGTGAGTTAAGAACTTCCCCTGCATGTGAAGTCAGGCTCCAGCAAATTGAGTGGATGAGAGGAATAGTGGATCCAACTGTCAAGAGGACAGTTTCTGCCTCTGCTGTAGAGCGACGTGAGGAGCAGTTGGGGCTTGTCAACATGAGAAGTGGCCCCTTTAGGAGAAGGAAAACTGATCCCAAACCTCTGCTGCCTTATGGGATATTATCGGAACAGGAAAAGGCTACACAAATCTGGAGTGGAGTCCCTAAGTTGGTTGGATGGAACCAGTGCTTTTTTTCTAGGGGGGATGCAGGGGTACGCATACCTCTAAACATTTTGTGAATCTAACAGGAAAAGAAAGGGGGAGTTTCTTCTCTAGCATGGTGAATCGTCAGTTCCATTGCTACCCCCGATGGCGGCCTCATTTCCTGTCATGCTGTTTCCTGAGTCTCAGACGGAAGGGAGCGTTTAATGTGTGAAGCAGTGTGGATTGTGGATGTGTGCTGTTTTACTTATGAAAGTCAAGAAGATGTTAGTGCACACAACCTCATGCCAATGTGGAAGTTACTGTGAGCTGTCAGCTCTGTAATATGAAGTAATGCAAGTTCCTTGTATTTTTGTCCATTTACTGTATTTATTTTTCCCAATTTGAACTATTAAATGGTGATTTTCTTGAGTCAAAATGAGAGTACCCCCTAAACTGGGGGGGGGAGCACTAGATGGAACCTTGTACTTCTTCTGGTAATTTCTGCAGCCAAGCTGGTGCCAAACATATTTCTGTGCTTTCCTTTGGACCACATCAGTGTGGCTGAGAGTGGGGGGTCTTGTCATCTGGACAGCCTAGGACCTCTCTACATAGCACCCAGGCATAGGTAATCATAGGAAGTGGGAGAATTCGGCACCTTTTATCCAAGAACCCTGTTTCCTTTTAAAATTATAATCTCCAGTAAGGTTGTATTGCACTGGAGAAGACCCACATTTATAGAGACACTGTGCCACTGTCCCATCTAGCTTTGTCTGAAGCCAGCATACAGGTAATGCCATCTGAATGACCTTATTACCTTGAATAAATGCCATCCTTACGCTCTCAGTTAACCACCAGGAGGTACGGCCCTGCCAAGCAACACTTTCCCCCTAGGTTTGTATATTGGTTGAGCCTTAAATGAGTACATGAAAGAGATAAACCAGAGCTGGATGAGAACATTGGGGTGGTGTGTGCTTGTGTCGGCTGTCATGCTGTGCAGAAGGTGACTTGCCTTCGCCTCTTTATCTGTGTGTCTAAATTTGTCCTTTCCTTGGATGTTTTATTTTGTCTACATGACAGGAATTCTTCCGTTTGAACTGCAAGTTCTGGGATTGGAACCTATGGGGAGTGGAGAAATGTTAAGTATGCTATGAAAAATGACACTTGTTTGAAATGAGATTGTATTTTAAAATGTTCAGTAAGAGATTGTGTTGGGGAGTTTGCAAAAAAGAAAAAGAAAAAAGGAAACCCATGCCTCTATCCCCTGGAATGTTTATGGTAGCATTAAAAACTACCTTTTCCATAAGATTCCATGTCATTGAAGGAGGCTGTAGCTCTCAAGCAAAGCTGTGCACAGAGATTTAACTTTCTGAAATATTTTTAGACATAAGAAAAATATGTCACTATTTCTCTTTCAAAGGAAACCCTTTCAGACAGTGTGGCAGTTCTGAAAGCATGGTGCTGTGTTAGGCATGTCATGCTGAATTCCTCCCTAGTATAATATTTCCATTAATAGGAGGGTGATTATTACCAGAATAAGCCAGGACTTCTTTAAAAAAAAAAACCAACCCTGAACCTTAGTCCACTTCTCTCCTGAGTTCCTTGGCATCCCATAATATCACAGGTGAGTGAACTAACAGGTGGAAAGTTCCAAATTCATGGGAAATTGAATATGTTTGAATTCCTCACACACTCTCTGCAATCTGCCTTTTCCTCAGGGGTTATTTCTCCCTCAAAAATTTTCCAGCACAATTATTATCCAGATTTCTTCAGAGAGATTTTTATTTTCTGTCAGTTAAACTCAGTTTCAAACACATTTTTTGTGTAAGAGTCAGCCATTGTAACATTTCTATAGCAATGTCTTGCCTCTAATCAATGTTTTTACATTCATTGAAGGGTTGGTGGGGTGGTTTTTTGCTTTTGTTTTTTGGAAAAAAAAGCTATTTGCTACACTGTAAAGCTTTGAAGATACTGTTTTAGTTATTTTTGTTTATGACGATTTGTTAGCTCTTGACTGCAGAAATAATTTTGTTGTTTACATTTATCTACTGTGGCAGTATTAACTCCACATCATACATAAATATAATTATTGATCATTACCAGTTGTAATTCAGTGTCAGAATTACAGATTTACATAATTGTGCTATTAAGTGTAAACTTGAACTTCGTATATGGGGTCACAAATAACTGGAGGCAGTAGTAGGAAACAGAAAATTCTGATTATATATGTCATTCATATTTTAACACATGCTGTTGCAATTTTGATCTGTGGTAATGTAAATATTTCTATGTGCTATAGAGTAATGAGATGTTAATGGCTGGAAATTACAACAATATTGATCTAGCTAATAAAATGGAATGCATTCGTACAGGAGAATATTTATTATCTGCTTCCAAAATTGCTGTACATCATCTGCTTGAAAAACATTTATTCCTTCCTGGATATGAAAGGAATGTTTGGTAGATGTGGAATAAGTTTCCCCTGAAATACTGAATATATGGATACTGGAGAGGCAGTGAAGGATAGGCGTGCCTGGCGTGCTCTGGTCCATGGGGTCATGAAGAGTCGGACACAACTGAATGACTGAACAACAACAACAACAACAACAACAGTCTTTATCAGTAAAGATTCCTACTATAAATGTGTGCAGAAGTAGGGATTGTTTCCCTGGCCACAGAATAGGGACACACTGCCTCCTCCTGCCACTAGTCTGTCAGAACTCGCATCACTGGATTTTCCGAGTCTATGTATTTTGGGCAGTTGCCCAGTAGGATAGTTTGACATCACTTAGTTGATTTTGCTGGTGTTCAACATTGCACTGCCAAGGAAACTCAGTCTTCAAGGCAGGGGTATGATTACACCTTCTATTTGAGGATGAGGCAAAATCCTATGGCACAGAGTTTTCTCTGCATTTTGTAAGTGAAGGAACTAATGCTAGACTGGCCCATTGAACCAACTCATTGTGTAGGGCAAAGTACAGCACAAAGCCAGGTAAGCCTTTGCCATTTCTGATCCATCGGTTCTGTAAACTGACAGATCTTAAACCTCTTGCAGACCTTACAGCTCTGTAAACTTCCTCATCCACATACTGAACTCTGTATAGACTCCAGCAAATTGGAAAGAAGTGAAGGTGAATTTTCAGAGGAGCATTTAAAAATAAAATCCTAGTGCTCTTGAGTATTTCTTTTCAATATTTTATCTTGATTTCATGTCAAGGCATTCAAATGGACATTTACGAATATTTTTACTAATCCACATATCTACACTCTTGCTGTTCCTGTCTACACTTGGACTCTTTGTCCCTTCTTGCAATAATAAGCTATATAAATGTGTTCCCTTTGAAAAGAAGAATCATGTGTTTTATGGCACTCAGACCACATATTCATATGCAATGTCAATAACAACAAAGTCAACCCCTTTAATTAGGCTGAATGACCTTAGGCAGAATAGAAACTGTCCGCACAATTTCTTACAGATGAATGAGCAAACCAAAAGGGCTGACCTCCATTAGGGCACATGAAATTATGCTCCAAAAGCTGTTTGCCCTTTGAGGAGCACATATATAAGCATGTTTTTACATCACCACATTACCTCTAGTATTCCTGTTTTTTTGGTGGGCATGATATGCATATACAAATGATGGTTGGGGTGTGTGGTAGTGCTGTTCCTGGATGTTGTTTTCACATAGGATACCTTTGCTTTATTGGTTTCCATACATTTATTGGTATTTTCTTCTGTTGTAGCAGAACCTGGGTACATCAGTCATAGATTCAAACTACTGGGCCATTTGAGAGGCAAGACTAGCCCACTTACTATATAGAAAGATGCTTTCAGAAGAAAATTGTGGAATAACCCAAGTCTCCAACCTTCAGTTAACTTTGTTGTAGTTTTGTTTTTATGTCTCTTTCCTGTTATATATACATTCTTTCATTGGAATGAGATAATTTTAGCCTGGTTGAATTAGTAACATTACCAACCTGACAAGAATGCCTTAAAATCAAAATGTCTTGTATGGGATGAGCTATATAATGATGCCTATGAATAGCTTTTCCATCTGTTCTTGGCAGATGGATATAACAAGTTCTTACTGTATATGACCTCTCCACATTTATACACACTGGAGGTGACAAAATCATGTGTTAATGTAATCTGAGCTACACAGGAGGCCATAGTGATAGACCAGTTGGGAAGTAGAGCTAATGAAAAATATGGCTCCTTGTCCAACCATAGAAAACTTTATGCCAATTGAATAACATTATTAATAGAGATAGCAGCATCAGCACAGGCAGAGCAAGATAAAATATCTGAGAATGTGAAAAGAAACACAGAATAGATGCAGGAGGTGACTTTCCACTACACACCCCAAACTGGTTTGTCCCCTTAGATGTCTCTGCTAAGCAAGAAACTGACCGAGAAACTCAGTGCTCAGAGTAAAATGAAATAGCACTTTAAGTTGCATAACATCCGGCCTGGTAGTATTACCTTCTGGTCACCTGGATATATATTCAGACTGCTTTTTAATTTTGCTCTGAAGATTTGTGACTATCACAAAACCTCTGCATGGCTGTGAAATTTTGATTTTTAAAATTCATACACCTAGATAATGTTCACTAGGCAGTCGCATGCACTTATTATATTCTTTTTAATTCTTTTCTCTCTTTTCAAGATTAATATAGCAACACACAACCGTTGGGACTTCAGTGCATGAAAGTACAGTACAGCATGGCAGCAAAGCCTTTCAATATGAATATTGTCACTCAGGATTCCTGTATAAGGGATCACCTGCCTATGTTTTCCTCTTGTTCGCATTCACACTTCAGCAGGTTACATTAACCTGAATATAAGCTGCTTTAGACCAAATCACACGGACCCATCTAGTCTACCACTCAGGTAGAGGTCTATCCTAACCATGAAACCTGCCATCCTTTAACTGAAGATACTGAGGATAAACTTGTGCTGCCCTACTGAGCTTCTGAGCTAATAGTAAATATTTGTTAATGCTAAATAGAATTTATGAAATAATTTCCAGTAATTTCTAGTAAATGAGATATATTAGGAGCCACCAGCTTGAATCATGCTGGGAAGGTAATAGAGTTGGCAAAAATAGTGAAAGTGATCCCCTTTTTCTCTCTTCTGTTTACTACAATGTTTAATCCGATTTCATACTGTTCTTGGTTTTTTTCTCTCTCTCTTAGTATTTTTAAGTGATAGACAAGCTACCCCTGGCTCAGAAATAGGCTGCTATTTTCAAAAAAAGAAGATGTGAGAAGTAGCTCAGCAGATTTCAGAGTCAACCAAATCTCCCTTGAGCTTCCATACCCCCTTCCACCTCACTTTCTGAGCTGCAGGGGTGACTGAGCTCTAGCAGTGAGGGGGGGAGGTGGAGAGGGGGGAAGGTTCTTTTCTACTTCCCTTTCCAACTCCTGTTAATAGCCCTTGGGGACACTATATTTCTCAAAGACCACAACTTCCCTAACTTTCTTCTCCCCATAGGTTGCTGATACCAGATTACTGCCAGTGAGTTGGATTGAAGGAAGAGCAGGGGGTATTGGTTGGGGAAGAGGGAGGAGGGTTATGGGAGTGGTTGGGTGAGAAGGAAGGAAGGGGAGGGGAATAAAAATCTGAGCTGGAGGAGGAGGAGGAGGAGGAGGAGGAGGAGGAGGAGGAGGAATTGTATATAGTTGTGCATTATGAGCCCTGTGAAAGTTCGTTGACATCACAGAGATCCTTTCACTTATGTCATTTCTTTCAATATGAGCCATTGACACTTTCACTAAAACTTTTCAGGTTCAGTAGGAAGGAAGAAAAACTCCTTCACTGCAGTTTTGCCAGAAGATATAGCTCTCATCCTGATGTGGAAGCTGTGAAAAAAAATGTCAAGTTAAAAACTGTGTCTTGGTGATAGTGCTTGATCCAAGTTTCAAGAGCAAGAAATGAAACTGATCCCCAGTGGAATGCCAAGAGATCATACGAAAGACGTTCGCATTAGCAAAATGCTGTGGGACTTTCTTCTTGCCATTCCTGCCTATGGAATTAATTAAATTAAAAGGTTTCTGAGCTCCAAGCTCCATATGTGTCTAAAAGTTTCCAACCAAGCTAATCTGAAATTTAGGACCTAAGCTTCTGCTGAAAAGAGCTGGCATTTCAGTTAGCTTTGTCTTGCATTTCAGGTGTGACTTCAGAAGCTTGTGAAATATTTCAAAATATCACAACTCAAATGCCATGTACATAAAGTTTGGCTGTACCTGTTGGACATGTCAGACAAATGATGTGGCAGTATCATTGCCCCGAGATCTTCGGATGAAGGGCAGTATACAAATTTAATTAATAATAGTCACAGAATTATAGAAATGTAGGCTGGAAGGGACCCCAAAGGTCATTTAGCCCAAGCCTCTGTAAAGCAGGACTCTCAATTAAAGCATCCATGACAGATGGCCGTCCAACCTCTGCTTAGAAACCTGCGAGGAAGGAGAGTGCACAACCCACGAGAGAGTCCTTTCCATTGTTGAACAGCTCCTACTGTCAGAAAGTTCTTCCTGATGTTTAGTTGGAATCTCCTTTCTTGTAACTTGAAGCCATCAGTTCAGGTCCTAGCCTCCAAAGCAGGAAAAAGCAAGCTTCCATCTTCCATGTGACAGCCCTTTAGATATTTGAAGATGGATATCATATCTCCTTTCAGTCTCCTATTTTCCAGGCTAAACATTCCCAACTCCCTCAACCGTCTCTCATAAGGCATGTCAGATATCATTCTTCATGGAAGTCATCACACTCGTCAAAAACATAACATAATGGAGAGGCTTCCAGGGGCAGACTAAAGGGCTATCTAGTTTAGCATCCTGTTTCCCACAGAAGGCACCCAAACATCTACAAGAAGCCCACAAACAGGACATGAGGACTACTTTGGATGATAGCTGGATGATAAATAAATGAAAGATCTTCTTCACGCAGCACATACCGGTAGCTAAACTATTGATCTTACTCCCACAGAAAGCAGTGATGGCTTAAATGAAGATTCGACAAATTCAAGGAGGACAAGGCTATCAATGGGCACTAGCAACAATGGCTATATTCCACCCCTGCTGTCAGAAGCAGAGTTCTGTTGCGTTCATGTCTAGCTTGCAGGCTTCCCACAGGCATCTGGTTGGCCACTGTGAGAACAGGATGCTGGACTAGATGGGTCACTGGCCCTTCTTATGTTCTGAAAGCATATAAGTAAACTATATATATATAGTCAGGTGACTATATATATATGTGTGTGTGTGTGTGTGTGTGTGTGTTGTGGTTAATGTGAGTTGAATTAAGAATCTGGAGAAAAACCTACCACTGCACACTCTCCTAACATGATATGCATTAGCATTTTCACTGCACGTCAGCACTTGTTCTACTGAACCTGGCTTACAGTTTTTATGAAGTGGGTGGAAAGCAAAACAGAGGAAGCAAGAGTGGATTCACACAATCAGTAGTGTTGGCTGCTTGAAATCCAAACTGCATAGAAGCTGCTCCACATGAGCTGTTAATGCAAAGCTACATGAGTTGAAAGAAGGTCCAACACTCACCATATGGATTTCTCCAAGCCACTGCAAACTGCTAAAAACAATCCTGTGCATTTGGCAGAGTTGTGTGGCAATCCGCTCCATTAGAAGAGCTCACCATGTGGAGCAATCTCCATGCAGTTTGGATCAAGTCTCAGACTTGGAATGCTATATTCGAGGGACTTTGAGAATTGTGCGCCAGGCTTTCTGAAAAGGGTCATTTTTCAGATAGAAACTGACATTTAAAACACTTTAGGAATAATGTGTTAACTACTGCTAGTTTTCTATTAGCTACATTTTGCCAAAAACACCCCTGCCCTCCTAAAAATGGCAGCAACTTAAGACAGCCACAAAATCTGAGAAGCAAGCAGATGAATTCTGAGTGGATACAGCTGTAACCATTTATTTTGCCCCAAGTAAAATAAAACTCTTTCTATTTAGCAGTGCAAATCAGATGTTCGCTCTCATCAGATTCAAGTCATCTTCTTCTTTCACTTATACTTCATTTTTATTGAATCTTATGAGTATTACATCCAAAATGAGCTGAAATTTATTACTTCAGTTTCAATATACTGCTGTAACAACCCACTATCATACAAAACCCTTGCACTGACTGGTTGGGGGTTCACGGATGAGCATCGGGGGCTCCCTGAACTGGATGGAAAAAATTATTTCCTACGCCATTTTCTTTCTGTTACAGTGAAAATTGTCTTCTTTCTTTTTTTATGAGGAAGGGGTCCATAGTTTCATATCAAAAGTGTTTGTGACAAATCAGGTCCTCCATTAAAAGAAGGCATGTGTTGCAGTGCGACCGGCAACCCGACTCAGTGTTGTGCGGGTAATTAGAAATCATGGCCACACACCCCTGATAGGTCGGTCCCATGTTGCTGGGGTGAAATCTGACCAATGGGGCATCGTAAAATACAGCAACGCCCATGTGAGGCTGCTGAGCTTCTTCTTTGGGGCCTTTCGCATCGGAACACCCACCCACCTCACCCTATATTTAGGCCTTGCGCTTGACCTTGCTATGCTGCCGTGTGTCATCTGTCGTTGGGACAGGGGCACGGCAGGAATTTTCCCCACTTGGCGGATTGGCTGGTGCCATTTGGGTTTCGACTGCCGCGTAGCAATTAGTCACAACTTGTAAGTTGCGGATAGGCTCTGGTTCAGGTGATAGGCATGGCACGTGAGGTGGCCACGCCTATGCAAATGCAGGATATTCCAGTACAGGAATCCAGGGACTCATTGGTTTGTTGGTCCCCAAAAGGAGTCCAGCCAGTGCCCGAGTCCCGGGGACATCAGGACAGCTGATAGGTACCCCTACCAGCAGCTGTCCCTGGTGTTCATCCTTGTCTGTCCTACAAACGTGGCTCTGGAACAGGGCTGCCTGCAAGGGTGCAGGGAGATAGTCGAACCAGAACCCATGCAACCACTCACTTGGTTGTAATCAATAAAGTTGTGGCCTAAATTCTGCCAAAAACCAAACCAAATATCTCTCCTGTGTGAATTTATTTGGGGAGGGTTAAAGGTCTAAACATGCAAAAAGGTTAACAGCTACTCCGCTAAAAGGTGAAGGGACTGAATTGTACTTCCCACAAACCAAAAGAAAAGAAAAAAGAGTTTATGGTCAGTTTCTTGAAACTGAAGAATGAATCAAGGGACCACACATAATGTAGAACTTTGATCTTACCACAGACTGCTTTCTGGACTGTATGTGCACGCCCACAGGGACAGCCCTACCAAATCACCTCAGGAGCACATGCTGGAGAGGCAGCAGCAGAAGCCTGTTTCCCCAGCCATTCTTCTCGGTCCCTCAAGCCACTGTGCTTCATTGGAGATCAGAGCTATGTGTGCTTCAGGTCTGTCATGCGCTCCCTAAATTACCCTACTTCCTTCAGGTACACTGGAGGACACTGTAAGTTGCCAGTCCAGTTAGCTTCTGCACATGGAATTGGAGGAAGTGGGTTTCAGGCAACAAAATGTCTTGGGGGGGGCAGCTCTGCACATGCAGCCACTGTAACAATGTAGTCCTATGCATATCTGTTCAGAAATACATACTACTGAGGTTGATAAGTGCATATAGGACTGCAGTCTTAAATGGATGAAATTCCAATTAGTTCAAAGCCAAGTGGCCACCTGCTGATGGTTTCTCATCTCCTCCTTCCATGCCTCACTTTAAAGAAGGCTAAGGGGATTCTTCCTGAGAACCAAGAGAATGCTTGCATTGTGGTTTTCTCTGGTGGCTAAACAAATTCGGGCATCCTTTTTAGCCACCGGAAGAAAATATAGTGGTGCAGGTGCTCTCATGGTGACCCCACCAGAGTGCTTTTTTCTCAGGAAGAATCTCCTTAGCCTTTCCTAGAACACCTTCACCTTTCTATTGAAAAGGTTTTAATGTTTTTGTCCTTGTGAACCACTTCAAGATCTATTAGTAATGGTAGACAGTATAATCATACATATTAATTTTTTTAAAAAAAAATGTTCTAGTCTTTTAAAAAGAGGCAGACCCAGTGTTTCTTGCACATGTCACCAAGCATAGCAAAGGCAGAGTACACGATGTGACTCTGAGCAAGTAAGCATGAATTGCCACTACATACATAACTCCAATTGATTTTCCAATGGCGTTAGTCACTTAGTACCCATTTGTGCTTCCTAATCGAGCTCCTCTTTTAATTGGTTTTTAATTTGTTTAGAATTCTAGCAACTGCGGATAGCTAAACCTTGCCCCATCTTCCCAAAATGCTTATTCGAAAGGGCTAATGTAAATGCTGAGTGGTACAGTCCACATGAAACAAACTCTCTTTCTTTATTTTTATTTTTATTTTTCAACCAAGGCTGCAACAAGCTGTACATATGGTGCTTGGTTGATGATCTGTTCTTTTTCAACACAGTACATATATTTGAAGTATCACTTTCCAAAGTGATACAACTGTCACAGATAACTTAAAACAAAAACAAAAAATCTGTTCTTAAGGATTGTAGATGTGACACTGCGAACAATATGTACTTTTGCACCAAGTCCTGTCACATTGCCTGTCATTAGGCTAGGCGGCAATGCATGCCACGTGTGGGCTGACACTCCACAAGCACCTGCATTTCAAAATACCGTCTACTTACAAGTAAATATTATTAATTATACATGAATGCTACAGATCTGGGGATAATTAAATACCTGCTTCTCTGTGTAGAACCAAATCATATAACGTGGGCCTAACAGGTGTGAACTGCAGAAATGTGCTCTCAAATCTACTCCGTTTATATGAAGCCACTTTTGCCTGTAAAAACATGCCAATTTGATATGCCTTTTTACTATTGCTTGATGTTCAAAAGCAAGCAGAGCAATATAGCAGTACGCCAGGCAGCCTGTGCTGCCTAGGCCCGATGAGAAGTGTGGTTCAGAACATTTGGAGGGCACCAGATTGGCAAAGCCTAGAGGAGGCTTTGCTCTAGGGGTTGGGTACAATGGTACCTTTCATCATACAGTAGGTGTCTTCTGCTCACGGATGGGCTAAGTGCAGCAATATTCTCCCAGTAAAGTAAATCCAACAATGTCCTTCCACTTGCACAAAAGCTTGTGCAGACTCTCACCCAAGTGGTAGCATGAGACCTCCTATAGCACTGCATGAGCTCTTGTGCAAGCTCTTGTGATGAACAGTGGAAGAAGCTGCTTTTCTGCCACTCATCTTTGGAGCCAATCTATGAGCTGCAGTACAGAGTAAGGAATGCCCTTCAACAATTCTCTGATGAAAATTCGGGGTGTCCAGTGCTATTTTTCTAGAAAAAGAAGTGCCAGAACTCATCATGAACACTTCCCTCACTCTCTTACAATGGCAATGGCGCCCACTTGAGAGGTGCTGGAACTGATTTCTGACTGGGGGAAAAAGCCCTGGGAATGTCCTGTCCCATGCAAGATGTCTTCCACCATCCCAGTTGATGGTACAAAATTGTGCTGATGGTACAGCCATTTCCAAGAAACCTGCCCTCCTGAGGTCAGTAGATCAAATTATTAATACAAGTGAATCTGTTTCTGATAATGAAATCAAATGACATTGGATAGTTATTGATAACCAATATCAGGGAAATATCAGAGCTGGGCCAATTTCCTCCCAAAATGTGTCCCCACCACCACCATAAAAATAGAGGTTAGTTTTCTGTTGCTTTCCTCTAGGGAAAATTTATCCATATTTTTGGGACGAGGTTATAGTTATCTTAATCTTATTAAGTGGCCACAGGTTTTCCATTTTCCCCCTTGCAGTTTCCCACCAGGCGTACTTCCTAGGCCTTCTCAGCATGAAGCCTAACAGCACCGCACAGCTCCCAAGGCATTCCAGGAAGTGTGGCTGGCAGGAAGCTGTCAAGAGAGCCACTGGCCACACATTCTGGGATGCCTTAGGATCAATGTGAAATGACTTCACTCTCAAGGCATCTGAGGAAGTAGAGGCAATCATCTATCCTAACGTGCGAATAGATATCTGTTTCTAGATGCCAAGTTAAGACATATTTTTTTTCCTTCAGGCCTATGAAGATGGCTGGTTTTAAGAATTGGTTTCTGCTGCAACTAGATTGCTGTTTTATGATGTGTATTGGTTTTATGGGTTTTATGTGATACTGCTGTGTTATATTTGAATGAATTATTTGTGTACCACCCTGGGAAATTTTGGGTTGAAGGGCGGCTTATAAATACAATTAATAACAATGCACCAATTCACATTGTTATGAAACAGATATGTTTTCCTGGTCTAGATTTTGTGGGTAACGGAAACAATAATTTCAGCTTGTACCACAAGAATTACAAAAAAATCTCATTATTATGGGAATTTCATTCTACCTTTCCATGCATGAGCCCAGGATAATGTACATAATCTCACTTCACTGCTGCCCCACCCCCACCCCCCGCCAGTCTTACTAGAGCTGCACTGGTTTTTCATGAGTTTTGATCCTTGTTTTACAATTTGCATGTTTGATGAAGAAGAAAGTTAAATTAAAAGCAAACTGCATGAACATGTGGGACTGCCAGCTTTAGAATATTGGGCTAGAAGCCAGGCTTAAATCTGGATTGGGCAAAACTTTTCAGCCAAGGAGCCACATTCCATTCTGGGCAGCCTAGTGGCTGGGCCAACATAGATGGGCAGCAAATGAATAAAAATGTTGCTGCTGCTGCTGTTCTGAGGGCCATATACAGTGGTGAGTGAGGCCAGAAACAAACGTGGGTGGAGCAATGAATGTAATTGTTACCTTTGCATATACAGTAGGATAGTTTCCACACACACACACACACACAGCACTATCCTCTATTCCGGCAAGCAAGGGCACATTCCAGCCAGGCAAACATACTTAGGATGCTTCCAAGTGTGGGGTTTGCCATCCTTGCTTTAAAGAGAGTCATAGGTGTATAGGCAATGCCAGAGGGGGATACAAGGGCAAGTCTGCATTGAAACCAGGAAATCACCCGCCTTGCCCCCCATTTCTGAACTCCTGTCATTAACATGTACTGTAATTTTTCTTTCTCATCCAGCTGGAAATATACTTTGCCACTTCTGTGCACATGCCACACAATTTTTTTTTTTTACTTCAGCCCAGCTCTAATTTAATCCTTATGGCAACCTTGCGTGGTTGGTTAGGGTGAGACAACGTGCCTGGTTCAAGGTCATCATTCATGACCGAGTAGAGATTTGAACATAGGCTTCCTCAACTGCTCTGCCCCCTACACCACATAGGCTCTGGCATCCCTAAACTGAACAATGAATAACAGCATTTCCCCCATTTCCCAGAAAGTTATATTGGAACTTATCTGAAAATAATTATTCATTGAGCTAGCAAAGGTATTAAAGTTAATCGCCGCAGTGTTCCTTTAACCTGCCATCTGTACATGACATACAGTTCTAGGATTACATTTTTGTTTTGACACACACAATAATATCTAACTGCTGGGTGGAATGAGATTACCACCTCAAATTCTTCCACACACAAAATCCCTGTACCTCAAAAATACTAAAAACTGTACAGTACTTCATGAACACTCTCCAAGAGGCAAGCAGAAATAATTTATCTCAGATGAATAATGCAGACCCTTTGGAATCACAATCCCTTGAAATGTATGTTTTTACCAATGTGAGCTATTAAGGTGTGTGCTCGTTTACAATGGGTATCTTCTACACTTCCATATTTCTGGTCTGCTCTTCTGATTAGCATGTTTGAGGGATATTGTAATTTTTGATAGGCAGTGTAATTTTTCTCAGGCTCTCCATCACACATATAGGTCATCCTCTTGTTGTATTGGCTTGAGACAATGGAACAATGGAGTTGAGGATGGTGGCTGGGAGATATATCAGGAAAACATTGAAATGAACCACATGGAAGAAAGGTGACTGTATGTGCATGTGTTTCCTATGTGTACAACTGTGTGTGCCTGCATTGTGTAAGTCTTATACAGAACCTCTTAAGTGTTCCTTAGCCTAGTGCCTCCAGACTACAACTCCTGTCAGCTCCAGGTTAGTAAAGGCTGCTCCAAATTCTTGGCCAGCTGAACAGAATTCATGCAGTGTTCAAATCCCTTAACTCATCCACAACACGTAAGTCACAAGATGCTTATGGGGACATGCTCTGCAGCAAAGCTTTCATTCGTTTATTTTTCTTATGACACTTGTGTGTTTTTAATAAATCACACCAATTCAGGGATGCTGTAGAGTGAAATAATAAGAATAAGAATAAGAATAATTTATTACTTATACCCCACCCATCTGGCCAGGCTTCCCCAGCCACTCAGGGCAGCTCCCAACAGAATATTAAAAACACAATAAAACATCAAACATTAAAAACTTCCCTAAACAGGACTGCCTTCAGATGTCTTCTAAAAGTCAGATAGTTTTTTATTTCCTTAACATCTGATGGGCAGGCGCCAACACCAAGAAGGCCCTCTGCCCGGTTCCCTGTAACCTCACTTCTCACAGGGAGGGAACCACCAGAAGGCTGTCAGAGCTGGACCTCAGTGTCCGTGCTGAACGATGAGGGTGGAGATGCTCCTTCAGGTATACTGGGCTGAGGCCATTTAGGGCTTTAAAGGGCAGCACCAACACTTTGAATTGTGCTCAGAAACATACTGGGAGCCAATGTAGGTCTTTTAGGACCAGTGTTATATGGTCTCAGCGGCCACTACCAGTCACCAGTCTAGCTGCTGCATATGAGGGGGGCATTTTCGCAGTGGATAAAATATGCCCCCTTCGTCATGGAATGCAGATGAAGTAGGCATGCCATTGGAAAACAACACTCGTTTATATTGTTTTCTCCACAGCCCGTCTGATTTCCACATTTTGAGGAATTTCTTAAAAGATAAAATATTGGATTTTTTAAAATGTCTTTGTGTATTCACAGTTGTAATAACAGCCAGATAGTAACAGTGAAAAACGATATATTTGGTTTGGAAAATCACTAATTATAACTTAGAAAATGTATGTTTTCATGACTTTTCGAAGTCAAGAGATACATTTTAAAATACTCATGGCTCCGATAAACAAATACTCAAAAATGACTTTGCCCCAAGCACACAACCCAGTCCCCTGAGATTCCAAGATCTTTCCCCATTATTCCAACTCGATGAAAAATTCTTTTGAAGTAATGTTGATGACTACTTTTTGCTAAGTCTCTTCTACAGGTGCTGTCACGCTTTTGACATGCTTTACTGCAACGTGTGTGTGAGAGAGTTTGTGTACTAATTTAAACCAAGGAAGACAAATGTATTTTTTTAAAAAATTGCCTCAACCTGACAGGCAGAGTGATCATGTTGTGTTCTATCTTTTGCAAGTGAAGAAGAGAAATCATGGTAGAGCATTTATATTTTAGAAAGAAAGAAAGAAAGAAAGAAAGAAAGAAAGAAAGAAAGAAAGAAAGAAAGAATTAAACAGCTAACATAAAAGTTTCTAGGATTGAAGAATATATCTTAAATATTGCTTCCAAAAGTGTTGCTGTCAATTATGCTTGTATCTTTTCAGATAACAGAATATTGTAAAATAAAAAATAAAAAATGTATCAACTGGAACAACAAAATGATATTATGGACTTTCCGGTAAGTAGTATTGGAAGTCCATAATAGTCCCATCTGAGAGCAATGGGGCTAAATTGAGCAATGTGGCCAATGCCACAATGCCCTGCTACTTGCACCAGCTACAGTGGAAAAGGGAAGCAGTTAAAAAGTGGTTATTGTTGTTGTTGCTGCTGCTGCTGCTGCTGCTGCTGCTGCTGCTGCTGCTGCTGCTGCAGGGAGTTGTAGCCCAAAAGATCTGGGTGCACAAGCTTGGTGAAGGCTTTTCGGGGGGGGGGGGTTAAAGTCTATAACAAGCACTTTGATTGGGCTTAGAAACAGACAATAAACCAGTGAAGTTGACATCATATCAAGGTACCGTATTTTTCTGTGTATAAGACTCCCCATGTATAAGACAACCCCTATTTTTTTAAGCTAAAAATTAGGAAATCGGGCCCAGGTTGCCTGCACCACAACCCAAACCCGAACCCATGCCCAGACCACCTGCACCAGAGCCCCAGCCGAACCCCAGCCCGCGTTGCCTGTGCCAGAGCCTGAGCCCGAACCCTTGTGCATTCACCATTCATATATAAGATGGCCCCCCTTTTTTTTACAAAAAAATAGCAAAAAACACCGTCTTATACATGGGAAAATGCGGTATTTTATTTATATATTAAATTTCTGTACCACCCTTCATCTTCAGACCTCAGGGCGGTAATGCGATCAAAGAAAAAAAATCCAATCAGAACTTGTTGCTGCAGTATTTTGTACCAGCTGTAGTTTCTGGACTTTCTTTAAAGGCAGCCTCATGCACAGTCTGTTGCAATAATGCAGTGTGGAGGTGAACATGCCCTATGTCGGGGGTCTGCAACCTGCGGCTTTTGCACCTTTGCTGCGGCTCCGGGCAGGGCCGGTGCGTTTAGCACCGAAATGTAGGGGTCGCTGCGCCACGCTGCTGGCCCGCCTGCACCCACCCACTTCTCTACCTTGCCGGCGGCTGTGCTGCTCATGCGTGCCTCGTTTCGTGCCAGCGAAGGCGCAGCAGCAGACCGCAGCAGCTTCCCTCCTTGGCGCCTGTCCCGGCGCTTGTGTTTGGCTGCTGCTGGTGGAGCTGCTGGCTGCTGCGATTTGACGAGGCGCGACGACTCGACGAGGTAAGGAGGCAGCTGCGGGCTGGGCCAGCGGCGGCGGGCGGCGAGCAAGGGGGAAGCCCTCTTTTTAAAAAGTGGAAGGGCCCGGCTCCAGGACACGTGGCAGTCTGGGAAGGAAAAGGAAGCCCGGCTGTTCAGCTAAGGGCGGCCCAACAGGATGAGATGGGCGCGGGAAAAAGCTCAGGGGATGACCGGTCCCGGGCTCTGTTTCGGGGGCGCGCAGGAGACTTCCCTTAAGCAGCGTGGCGAAAGGGGCCCAAGCATGGGCATACCGATGGGGGGGCAGGAGGGGGCAGCGCCCCCCCTAGAAGCCCCCTGCCCCCTAGAAGCGGGAGTCCCATGGACTGAAAGAAGGGTTTTATCCATTCTGAAGGAATGTTTTCCCACGCCTTCAGGGGGGACGTGATCAGCCCCCTGCTTCAGCCCCTCTCAGCTGCCTTGCCCAGCCCCTCTGCTGGCCAATAGTGATTGGGGCAGTGTGCATGCTGTGTGCTTTTGCATAAGTTTGCTAAACTTTTAGGGTTGCATTTGTGCTGTTCATGGGGCGGAAGTATTCTGGGGGGTTGGATTTCCCCTTCTAGATTTGCCCCTGCAGCGTCAGGCGTTCAGACGGTTCCTTTAATACAGTGCTTGTTGTTTGGCTGGGGGGGGGGGAGCGTTTCGTGATATTTTGCCATTTTGCCTTCATTACCTGCTCTTCATTACCTGTCTAAATTGTGCGATGAGCTTCTGGGTGTTTATAGTGCTTGGAGCCTGTACTTGCATCCGTGTTGGGCAGTGGTTTGGGGACATATTGGAGGTCACCATTTTTGGTGGGTAAAAAACTTCATGTTTTAAAAGTCACCCTGCTGCATTTTAGAATTGCCCTTTGACTTTTTTCCCCAGGCACTGTAGCTTAATCGCTGGCCTCTTTGTTATTCAGTTGCCTTGGAATTAGCTACATTGTTCTTTAATAGCTGGGCTATTACCTCACCGCAACTGGATTCCCAAATTGTTTTTTTTTTTTAAAAAAGATTTTCTTGGTTTACAAAGTGTGTGCAATGAGAGAAGGGGGAAAGAGGTTTTTGTGCTGTTCATGGAGTGGAAGTATTCTGGGGGGTTGGATTTCCCCTTCTAGATTTGCCCCTGCAGCGTCAGGCGTTTGGACGGTTCCTTTAATACAGTGCTTGTTGTTTGGCTGGGGGGGGGGAGTGTTTCGTGATATTTTGCCATTTTGCCTTCATTACCTGCTCTTCATTACCTGTCTAAATTGTGCTATGAGCTTCTGGGTATTTATATTTTTGTGGGCCACAATGGTTTTGCGGCTCCCAGTTTTTTTTTCTCTTCGGAAACGGGTCCAAGTGGCTCTTTTTATCTTAAAGGTTGCAGACCCCTGCCCTATGTGGCCAGATCCACCTTCTCCAGGAAATGTGCAGCTGATACATGAGTCTGCACTTTACTAAAGCACTTCGATTCCCCCCAGCAGCAAAGTTGATTCCAGAAGCATTCCCAAGCTGCAAAGCTGCTCCTTCAAAGAGAGTACAACACCAGCCAAACCAGGAGGTGTTGCTAATCCTGTACCATCTTTACTGCTGAATGAATGCACTGCTATCTTGCGTAGATTAAATCTCTGTTTATTAGCCAACATCTAGCCCAGGCATTCCCAACCTTCGGCCCTCCAGATGTTTTGGACTACAATTCCCACCATCCCTGACCACTGGTCCTGTTAGCTAGGGATCATGGGAGTTGTAGGCCAAAACATCTGGAGGGTCGCAGGTTAGGGATGCCTGATCTAGCCCATCACTAATCTCGGACTTCCATTCAGAACATTCACCCTCGTCCTGGAACCTGATGAAAAAGACAGGAAGAGTTGGGTTTGATGTCACCGCACACCCAATCTTTGGAGAACCTTTCTCCATGGTTTCATGCAGAGGTTTGCATCGCTTATGCAAACAGGTGCTTTGGGCATAATTCCTGGCACTCTAATAGCCAGGAGGGCTGCATATGCATAAGATCACAAGCAAAATCAGGATTCTTTGTTGAGGAAACAAGGACAGAACCAGGGAACTAGAGGCTCTTCTCTCTTGTGTTTACAGTTCTAGCTCAGGGGTCAGCAACCTTTTTCAGCCATTGGCCAGTCCCCCGTCCCTCAGACCATGTGTTGGGCCGGACTATATTTTGAAGAAAAAAATGAATGAATTCCTATGCCCCACAAAAAACCCAGAGATGCGTTTTAAATAAAAGCACACATTCTATTCATGTAAAAACACCAGGCAGGCCCCACAAATAACCCAGAGAGGCATTTTAAATAAAAGGACACATTCTACTCAAGTAAAAACATGCTGATTCCTGGACCGTCCATGGGCCAGATTGAGAAGGCAATTGGGCCACATCCGGCCCATGGGCCTTAGGTTGCCTACCCCCTGTTCTAGCTGCTGGAGCATAAAGCTCTTCCACTGGAAAAGTGGAAAGGAATAGTAGTTAGCTGGATTCTGCCCAAAGTCATCTATGGTAACAGTCCCCCTGCAGCCTAGTCACATGATGTATTTTGTATGTTGTATGGTTGAGTGGATTTGGCGTTTTTTAAAGCCTATTTTTGGCAAATAAGGAGAATGAGACCTAACCTGATAGAAAAGTTTGGTTTCCCATGGCATAACAGAGGAGGCTAGAATGTGGCTGCCGGAGGCTGTCTATTTGTTTTTCTCTTTAGCTAATGACATGATTAAATATTTATCTTCATAATTGTCCTCAGATGTTGGATACTTGTATGGAATGAAATGCACACAGTAAGGTGATTTAGCAAGCCTAGCTAGTAAGAAATTAAAAAGAGAAACCCACATATCCTTGATAAGACAGGTTTAAACAATAAATTTATTAAAGCCTCTGCTGATCCTACAACATACTCAGTGCATGAAGTTACTCAGCAAATTTATTTGATGAGTTAAGTGAGAGTATACCTTCTAATTTGTTCTCATCCTTAATTATCCATTTATTCTTTTGATTCATATACAGTAATTTCATACCGTTGATTCCCTCTTGACCTTCTGCTTGTAACTGAATCCTGAGATCTGGCTTGTGGCCCAGGAATATGTAGAAAATTGTTTATATTAGCAGCAAGCTGCCTTGAGCTGTAGCACTTTGATTTAATGTTATAACTATACTAAAAGTAGCATAGCTTTCCCATGTACTCTCTATTCTGCTCAAATCCCTTGTCATTATAACAGATGTTTGGATTATTGTTCTGTAAACTATGTCAGAATTTCAATCTCTAGTATCTGTTTATTATTCTCCAAGGGTGATATTACAAATGTTCTCATGCACAGTTAATACTCATAATGCAGCCTGTCTTTTTCCCATAAAAACTCTTAAGCAGAAAGTTTTTTTGTTAATCAGGGTAAATAGAACTAATTTTAGAAGTAGAGATTTTGGCAGCAAGCACATATGAGAGAGCCTGGGCAATGGAAAGCGCACAAATACAATTTTCAGATATGGCGAGGGGTGCTTTTTAGAATAATCCCTCTAGAAACTGGATAATCCCAATGAAAATCTTAGCCACAGTATTTATAGATGACATACAATTATTTTACCATTGTGTCCTGAAGCCATAATAACCAGCTTTTATTCTGCTTTAGTCACACCCCATTTATGCTGTTTTTCAGTGCTTCTGTGGTATATCTGACAATGGTAGCTCTTTGCAGTGAAGTGGCGCTGGTGACTAAACCTGTTGTATGAACCAGGAGTAGCTTGATTATTAGGCAATTGCAAGGGGAACATAGACGTTCCCCTACTAATGGCAGTCAGTTGTCTCTGGGGCTGATCGGACAAAGGATTCACACAATCATATCTTTTCACCTATACTCAGCTTCCTAAAATAAAGTGGCCCAGAGAGCTTTGAGTGAATTTGGCTTATTGGCTGTATGCTCTTTGGTCTGTGTTTTGGTTGCCATAATTCCGGTTTCAATCCACATTCCCCCCCCCCAAAAAAAAAAACTTTGCATGGACATGATAAATTAGGAGTCTGGTGCATCAACACATCAGAGGACGTGGAGAGAGGAGTTCAAACTCACTCTACCTTCACCTCACTATCTTAAAATGGCTGTTTGGACCAACAAGCTAAATTTGATTAATGGTGCAATCCTATGCATGCCAATTTAGAAGAAAGTCTCATTGAGACATACTTTTAAGTACACATGAATAAGATTGCACCATAAATGTATGTCGGGTTGAGATGCCTGTTATGAGAGATGAATATGCGCAAAGAGTTGTTGAATCTCACTTATTATTGACCGTGCAACAGAATTATTTGCTGTTGTTGTTTATTTAACACAATTTGCATACCCCTTTATTATGCAAAAAACCTCTAAATGGTTTACAAAAAGTAATGATGAGCTGAATTCTAAGCTGATTATTAGATAAGGAGCAGGGAGAGAGATACAACCTTAGTAAGATTTTTAAAAATTAAAAAGAAGAAAGTACAGTTTTTCAAACAACTTTGCACAAATCCTCTTCAGCTGCAAAAAAATACTGTTACCTTTTGCTAGCTGATATTTCCCCTCTCCTGCCATAATTTTAAAGGCCTGAAATATTACTTTCCATGTGCCGGGAATATTATTTCTGACATTGTTGCATCGAATCTGAAGTTGTCTAGGGCTAACTGTTCTGAAATATTGGTTCTTACACATATGTATGCATGTTTTATTTATTTTTTCACATCTCATAAATGTGATATCAAAAACCTCTAGATAGTTTCATGCCAGATACGAATGCAGGATGTTAGCCATGTTTCAAATGGGAACAATCTATGGGCCTCCAGAATGCATCAGCTGTGGGCATCCTCTTAACAATGCTATTTGTGTACCATAACAGGAAGCTCATAGAACAGTATTCTCCCATTGGTTGTCCCAGTTATGGAGCTCCCTCATCCCGGAGTCATTGTGATTTATTTTGATCTGGGCTGCCTTTTGAGGAACAGAGTTAAGCCACTAGACAGTTGACAATTCAAGTGTGTTCTGTCTTATTTCAAATAAGTTTTAATATGACTATATTTTAACATAATCCCTCACAACAAACTTGTGAAGTAGGTTTTGCTAAGAGATGGTGACTAGCCTAAAATTATGCATCAAAACAAACACAGCATCATGACCAAACACAGATTCGAAGTCAGATATTTCCAGTCCTCCTGGTTCAAAACTCCGGCCACTATGCAACCCTGTTCTCTATATTAACAGAGACATTATTATGTTGTTACTAGGGCTACAAAAAACCCCATTCATTCATTTATTCATTCATTCATTTCACCAGACTTATATACTAATCGGTTGTAATAAAACTTCAAATAAAACAATAAAACAATGAAATTATCAGTAAAAAAAACAGTAAGATCAACAACTGAAAATCTTTTCTAAAAATAATAATTAAAACCAAGCTAACAACCAGATTAAAATACAAGTCAGGATTCTCCATGTCTGGATAGGCTTCCCTAAACAAAAAGAGTTATAACAGACACCAAAAAGAGTACAGGCACTTACCTGACATAAATTGGCAGGGAGATCCAACGTGTGGGTGTTGCCCCACTAAAATATCAATTTCTTACAAACGCAGAACAAGTATTAAGTGGCACCTATAACAGTGCCAGTCCCATATATCAAAGCAGTTGAGTGGGCATATATGGCATAAGACAATCTTGCAAGTAACTATTTTAAGATGTAAAATTCTGGCATGGGTTCTGATGGGTGATTTTTTAGCATCACATTGTTTGATGCTTAATTTATTATAAGTGTCTTAGCTAAATGCCGTCATCCTATGGGGCTTTATTCCTTGTCTTTCTCTTAACCAGAGTTCCAACGGCATCCCTTAAAAGGGGGGCAAGGCACTTCTGCAATAAATAAATAAATTATATATCAACAACTTCCTCTCCCAAACTTTTTATTTTTAATTCAGTTCTAAAGAAAAATGCAGAACGGCAGGAAAGCTGGGGGACAGCATCCATTATTATGGATTTAATTTACCCCGTTAACTAGGGTGTTTAGACTCTTCTTCATTATATTGCTCCTTTAAAAGACAACATTACTCCAGCCCACTTCAAAGTTCTGCTGGAATTCCGACATGTATTATGTTTGCATTTGGGATGGGAGAAGAAGGGGAGAGGGAAAAAAACAAGGTCAGCTTTGGAAATGATGAATGCCTTTTTGCTGAAAGCTGTACTGAATGTCCTTGAGTTTAATCAAAACTATTTGTTTTTAGTCAGCTTTGCTGTTGTCTCTTTTACTCTTGTCCACTGATAGCTTGACATTAATGACATCATAAATCATGTGAAGTGGCGGCTTGGGTTTGGTAGCATTTCAAGTGTTTGTTGAGATGTCCTGGACAAGCTAAGGAGCTGGCATAAGGATGGATATCAGCCGGGTCTAAACCTTCGGTCTATAGCATTGTTCTGTTCTTAAATCCATGCAGTATATTTCTTGAAACAATGGGCTTTTATTACCAGGTGGCTGCGTATTCCTTCTCCCAATGTAATATTTGTGACAAAATTGGGACACGTTTGTCCTTTTGACTTTCCTCCACAATGCAAGCGTTTTCTGAAACCTTGTTAAAAACCCTCGCCTATCATGCAGAGGTATATATCCTCTCCATGCCAATTCCCCATGGGCACCACCGTTATAGGAAAGCCACAGGGTAAAGCTAAATGCTCCACATCAATACCCTGTGTTGTCAATTGAAAACCAAGAAATGTATACAATTTGCCAAAAGATATGTCAGTAGTCGTTTTAAAAATCTGGTTAAACATAAAACATCTGCACCTTGAAAATGTTCCCTTTGAAAAATGTTTAGCCTTTATCAGTTATTTGTTTAGGAAAGATTTCACCGGATCCTTGTATGTTTTATGACTTGTTATCTGCATGACTGTAGCCTTAGAACATGCTTTCCATTATCATTGTACCATACCGTTAGGGGGAAACGAAACACTCATCTTTCCTCTGTTATTTATTCAGCTGCACTCTGTTATATTGCAGCACATTCTATTTCGCAGACTAGGACGCAGGGCGTTTCTCATCCCAACACCCCCCCATAAGTTTATTCCCTAAAAAAGTATTCACTAAGGCTGCAGAAGTAACCCTGTGAGCCCCGCTGAATTTAATAGGACTTGCTTTCGAGTAGATGTGGCTAAGGTTGCACTGAAAGTTAGATGTCTTATTGATAAGTGCAAAGGGTTTCACAAGAAGCAGGGCCGGGAAGAATAAGACACTGGTTGGTTATCAATAGCCTAGTTCTCACAGAGACAGTAAAGCGAGGATGGGGAACCTCAAGGCTGGGAGATGAATGCAGGCCTCCGGGCACTTTATCTGGCCCTTTGGACTCTCCTTGGGTCACCCATCTCAGCTACCCACTTTTCCCCAAGCCGCACGCCTCACCGGCTCTACTTTGTAGCCTCTTTGAGTGTTTCTGTTAGGCTAGGGTGATCCTTTTGCTACCACATTAACCCAGAAAATTGCTGCAGTAAAGTGGCAGGTTTTTGTTTTTCCCTCCTGGAGGAATAGAAGTACACATTTGCAGAAGGGGCGGGGTTTAGAGATGTTGTCCAATGGCTTTCATTGTTGTGCCACACCATGCCCACGGATGTGAATGAAATTCAATGCAATGTGTTGCTATAAAGCCACAGTCCCATAATGCAGTGGGCACTGCAGAGTGAAAGGAACATTCGGAAATGTGGCAAGCACTAAAATTATGAACAGGAAAACTAACACAATATTTCCCCGTCCGAATGCGCCTCATGTCTGTTCATAAGTAGTCCTATCAAATTCAAAGGGGTTTATTCCTAAATAAAGGGGTTAGGATTGCAGCCTAAATCTAGGCAATCCAGCCTTTACTGGATGCGGAGTCATTTCGCTTGCTGTCTGTCAAATCTGCACCTTGACAAATACCCTGTTTCCTGTCTTTCTGCAGAGCTGAGTGCTGACATTGTCATGAGGGCCCCGTTTGCGCCACCGTTCCTTCTCCTGAGACTTTTCTACCTCATCCTGTATGCTTCTCTGTTTACATAGCAACTCACAGTGCCAAACCATTAATACCTTATCTGTTTTGCTTTACGCTTAAGCGCAGGCTTTAATGGGGAAAGGTGGTAGCAGGGCACTCAGTGCCTTAAGGCTGTATGCCATATTACCGCATATCACTATATTCATGCAGTGATGAATGACAATCTGTCATTTAACAGAGTATTTCTTATATACATTAGAGTTAATTAAAAGCATGGCTGACTATGTATAAAAGCAACTTGCCAGAAACCGCTGGATCTGGCATCATTTCCAACATGTGTACGGTACTTGGCACATCAGGAAATTACCAGGGATGAAAGCATTCTCATGTTACAGTGGTTAAGGTGCCAATAGGTGTCAGTAAGGGATTAGGATAATATAAGAAAGCAAAGCGCCTCAATATAGTTAATGTTGGCTGGCATGAGGTTTCTTTTAACCTAGAAAAGGGGATTTTAAAAAAAAAATGGAAATCAACAGAAATGACTGGGTATTCTGACACTGCTGAGATCCCATGTCAGTTTCATGTCAAGGGTAACTTTTGAGGACACTGTAGAAAAGTGCTTTTAGACCTTACCCTCTCTTTCTCAAATATCCATCTCAGAATATAAAAATGGAACCACTACAATTCAGTCTGGTGTCCATCCAGCTAAGGTACAGTGACAACATGTTTTCAGACCTGAAAAATTATTGTAATAACAAAACTGCTTAATTTATAATAGCTTGAAATCAAGTACATTAGGGTATAGTCCATGGGTAGGCAAACTAAGGCCCGGGGGCCAGATCCGGCCCAATCGCCTTCTAAATCCTGCCCGTAGACAGTCCGGGAATCAGCGTGTTTTTACATGAGTAGAATGTGTCCTTTTATTTAAAATGCATCTCTGGGTTATTTGTGGAGCATAGGAATTCGTTCTTTTCTTCTTCTTCTTCTTCTTCTTCTTCTTCAAAATATAGTCTGGCCCCCCACAGGTTCTGAGGGACAGTGGACTGGCCCCCTGCTGAAAAAGTTTGCTGACCCCTGGTATAGTCTAAGCAAATTTGTTTGAGGATTACAGGTTAATGTACAATCCATGAAGATGAAATAATTTCAGTCAATGTTACCCCACGCAGTTCAATAAAACCAAATGTCTTTCATGTCCCAAACAACCCAGAGGAGACCATCCAGATGTTTCTGGACTACAAATCCCATTGACCATGCTGGCTGATGGAAGTTAGAGGCCAACAGCACCCAGAGGACCACAGGTTCCCAACCCCTGCTACAGCCTTGTCATCCATTCAGGCTGCTCCTACACACATTCAGTGAACAGGCAGGGGTTAGGATCTGTCTCCTCTGTGTGCTGGCACATCTGCAGTTTGTCTACTTGCATACCAGTCCACATGCATAGGTGCTCTTCCATGCAATTTCCAATCATGTGGAGAGGAACCTCCTAAGTATGAACAATCGTAAATATGAATGCTCATGTGGTGGGGCCAAGCTTGCTGCTCCCCCATCCCCATTTATGTTACAGAACCAATGAAAATGGTTAAAGTTGTGGGCAGGACAGTGTTCTTTTGTACGCTCAAGCTCCATTAAGCCATGCAGACAGCAGTATGGAAGCCAGCTGAAAATTCAATGGTATGGAGGCAACTCTGTGAGCTAAGCCATTCATGTGAAGTGATTCAGATGATTATCTCTACACTATGGCAGCCTTCCTCTTTCTGTAATTTGAGATAGCATGATAAAAATGGCCAGAATCATGTTTGCCATATGGAGGAGATCCCATTGCATTTTGAAGTGGCTATTCTATTGCTGTTTGAATGTGTGAGTAGACTTTCAACTAGATTGGACATGACACTAATGTAGGATGTTCACAGCTCTGTGTAATGCATAAACCATTTTTTAGAATTAATTCCTACTGAAAACCCAAGGAAATGCCTTCCTGGTAAATGCATGTGGAACAGGGGTGCCAGGCATCTCACTGCAACTTGCTCTCACTGGCAGGCAGGCACCAAGTATTGATTAGGTTGTGGCTGCTGTTTGTGAACTATTTCTTAAAGATCATTCCAATGGATGCTAATTGGAGTTCTTCTAACTGGGCTGATGATGACAGATTTTGATGTTGTTGTTTTGCAAATGGTAAGAATATACTGATTTATTCATTGCACTTTTATGCCTCTCCAGAACTAAAGTTCTCTGGGCAGCTTATGTTAAATAAATCAAAAACAGTTGAAGTGTAAATAAACCAGAATCATTAAAAAGGGAGGGTGCTATATAAATATCACAAAACTGAATTCACTACACACCCCAGATTAAAAACAACAGAAGACTTGGTTACTTGAGGTATGTAAAAGGCCTGAGAGAACAGAAATGTCTTCAGCTTGTCCCCAAACAATGATAAAGACAGTTTCAGGTGAGCTTCCCTCAGAAGACTATTCCATAGACAAGGGAATGCCAGATCTGGGGGAAGCAAAAGGAGGCAGGTGCCCCAGGAAGAAAGTTAGCGGGTGGCAAAATTATCTGGTGGCTCCTGGAGGGTGGCACAACAGGAGGAAAGTGATCCAGCCCTGAGAAGGTGTTATTCTGTGCAGACAGAGGATGGGTGAGAGATGGGTTCCCCAGGGGATCGGGGAAGGGCGAGTGAGGCTAGAGGCCAGCAGGGCTATCTTTGTAGCCTGGGAACACCCATCAGAGTCCCCTTTTGTTTGCTTTCTGCCCAGCTGAGGGCTCCCCTACAAGGAGGATGAGGCCACAAGGTTCTCTTGATCTGGTTTTCTGCCTCCTGGAGAGGCTGGGCCAGGCAAGGCAGGGCTGGGATGAGATTTGGGGGCACCAAGAAGAAGAAGAAGAAGAGTTTGGATTTGATATCCCGCTTTATCACTACCCTAAGGAGTCTCAAAGCAGCTAACAATCTCCTTTTCCTTCTTCCCCCACAACACTCTGTGAGATGAGTGAGGCTGAGAGACTTCAGAGAAGCGTGACTAGCCCAAGGTCACCCAGCAGCTACATGTGTAGGAGCGGAGACACGAACCCGGTTCCCCAGATTACGAGACTACCGCTCTTAATCACTACACCACACTGGCTCCTTCTTCTCTGGCTGCCACCAGCCCAAAATCTGCAGATGCAGCAAAGCCCATACAAGCAGCAGAAAAACCAGCAGTACCCTCCTCCTCCTAGTGAATGGGGAGCTCCCCAGACAAGCAGAGGCACCTACAGGTGGCCCAGAGGGAGCGGGGGACAGGGAGCAGTGGGGCGCACCCCCAGCTGCACCGTTCAGGGATGACGAAAACTCTTGCATTGAAGAGGGGAGCTATCGAGGACATCTGGCCTTCTTTAGGAGGAGGGGCATGGTCAGGGTCTGAACCTTTCCAAAGTCACAGGGGCTCAGCCAGTAAAGACCTCTGAGATCATGCAGTGTGCCCTCCCCACATCACTGAGTTGTTAGTCCCCACAAAGCAAGATGTGGAGCTATAGATGCCTACTAGCTAAATTCAGGGTGGGAAAAGTACAGGCACATAATAGGGAAGGATGAGGAGAGATCATGGCCAGGAGAAGGAAGTGGCAACACATACGTTTGCCTCCTGCAGCAAAATTGGTACACCTGGCACTGAACCAATATATTTTCTATACCGGTTGCTTAGCTCTCTTTGGGATACATGCCGTTTGGTTTGTACACCTGTACACTGCATATCATCCACCGTATAAAACTAAAAATGTCAGCTAACTTGTGCATTGTTTTACTCATTGCTCATTGTATTGTATTTAAATGGCAACCCCAAAACATATCTTGATTTGAACTCTGACTAGGACACATGACTAAGTAATGTGAATAGAAAGTAGCACTCTAATGCAGGATACAGTACTTCCTTGAGAGGAGGGCATTCTCCCTGATACAATTTAATAAAAGAAGTGTTGCATCGTATAAAATCTGGCAGCTTCCTATTCAGTGGATTGTCACACACACACACACACACACACACACACACACCAGCATCTCTGAGATTAGAATAAATGACATTTTATTGAGTGCATATCAATATTTTTAATTGCCTAGATTACACACTAATTTCAATTTTGCTATTTCAGATGATAGAAAAATTAACTAGTGGTATATAGTGTCATGAAAGTGTACTGTGGAATGAATACCTTCCAATGACAAGGAGATATATATTTTACTCCCACTTAAGCTTGTAGTGGAAGCCTGATGGGCATCTTTAACTGAATTTATTCCAGAATGAGCCCAAGTACAAGTCGTGCATGTGAGAATCTCTCTCTCTCTCTCTCTGTGTGTGTGTGTGTGTGTGTGTGTACACACACATACATGAGACTGAAGATAATTACAGTGAAGGGACTAGGGAATTATTTATTTCCAACTAACAGACAGCACCTGACAGTCTTTGTATATCAAGTTGTTATTAAAATCTTGTGTCAGGATGCTAAGCTGACTTACTCTACAACTAATCTTCTTTCACAACTAATCATGAACTATGTATAGAGTTTGGTAAGTAAATTAATCTAATTTGACAAGGGACATATTAAAATCAGAGAATTTGTGTTACAAAACAGACTTTAAGAGATTTTTGTGAGTGTTAATCAAATGTATTTTTGAGCACAGACATGGATGTAAACAATTTTCAGCAGTTTAATATTTCCTGTTAAATGTGGCTTTGTGTGACAATTATTTGTTTTGTACAGTAGTTGAGAAGCAATTTCTGATAATTTATTTTATAAATTAGGGTGCGATCCAGGAAAGCTGCCTCTCCACAGTCTAGTCCAGTATTGCACTGAGAACATTTTCCAAACACCAGTCATGATTGCCCTAATTCCCACACCTGGCATTGACATATAAAACCCTATATGACTTGGGGCTCACATATCTAAAGGAATGCTTCTCCCTATATCAATCTCCCTATGTATTAAGTCAACAGGGGAGGCTGTTTTAATGGTTCCATTACTAAGTGAAGTGCATGGTGTGGTGGTGTGGGGTAGAACCTTCTCACTAATGGTGCCCCATCTCTGAAATGACTTCCTCTTCAATGTGCATGTGACTCCCATACTGCTTATGTCTTAGTGGGAAATGAAGATGTGGCTTTTTGCCCACACCTTTGGGAGAGGTCAAATTAATCAGTCAGTCATTGATTCCATGGACTATGTGTACATTGTTGACTTTGAGTTGTTGGTTTCTTTCTTGTATTTAATATGTTTGTGTGTTACAGTCATACCTTGGTACTCCTCCGTTTTGGCTCCTGAACACCGCAAACCCAGAGGTAAGTGTTCCAGTTTGCAAACGTTTTTTGGCAGCCAAATGTCCAACGTGGCTTCTGCAGTTTCTGATTGAGTGCAGGAAGCTCCTGCAGCCAATCGGAAGCCACACCTTGGTTTTCAAACATTTTCGGAAGTCAAACGGACTTCCGGAACAGATTCCATTTGAGAACCAAGGTATGACTGTACTTGCATTTTGTCAGATGCCATATATTTTGTCTTTAATGTTTGGTTCTGTTGTTGTGCAACCTCTCCTGGGGCCATCTTCTGACTGCTGGGTAATAAATCATATCATCATCCATTTTGCATTTATTTGTATATGCAGATCTGTGCCTCTTTTCGCCCTCTTTTGTTGGTGCTGCTTAAGTGACCACCCTGTATGGCACTCAGAAATGAAGGGTTGAATGAGTTATGCACACCTTTGTAGGAAGTGTAAAGGAGCCACTGGGTCTATGGCTTCAAACATAGATAAAGTCTGACAGGTTCCAAAGGATGCATTAATGCAGGGATGGGAAATTTCTGGCCCTCCAGATGTGGATAGACTACTTCTCTCACCATCCTTAACCATCAGCCATGCTGGCTGAAGATGATGGGAGCTTAAGTCCAACAACACCTGTTTCCCCGCCCCGGTTTCTCCCCACATCCCTGCATTAAAGATTCCACTTTAACACAGAAGGCAACTGCAAATTGGGGTGGCAAGGAATGATATGGCTGGTTATGGGGAATACACAGCTGCCTGATGCTGAGTCAGATTGTCATGTTCATATAGTCCAGTGCCAGTTACTCTGATGGTGTCTCTTTAGGGTCCCTCAGTCCTGCTGCCTGAGGTGTTTTACCTGGAAGTACCAGGACTGAACTGGGAACAGTGATGGGCAGGCCCATCCAGAGGGACAGAGGTCAGCTGGGTACACTTGCCTTGGGTCATGGAAGGCTAAACCAGCTTGGGGGGGCACTAGGAACCAGCTGCTTTTTTGTTTTGAGTTTATAACTTTATTCTAACAAGATTCCTGTCCCAAGCCTCAGACAAGCTCTGCACAGGCCTGGTGATGGGTCTCCCTGGTACCAGAGGGGATGAAATTGCTTCTCCTCTGAGTTCAGGACAACGTAATGTGCTCTTTCTCCACAACAACCCTGTGAAGCAGTTAGGCTGAAAGGTTGAGGCTGGTACACAGTCATTCAGGGGGTGAGCTTCATGACTGAGCCGAGATCTGAACTGCGGCCTCAGTGGCCCAAGTCCAACACCCAGGGACATGCAACATGGTGCCCTCTAGAAGTTGCTGGACTACACCTCCCCTTATCCCTGACCATTGGCCATACTGGCTGGGGCTGATGGGTTTTGAAGTCCAGCAACACCTGGAAAGCACCATGTTGGTTGTCCATGCTCTATTACATCAGTGGTGAGGAACATCCATCTCACAGGGCCAATTTGACCTCCCACCAAACCTCCCAATTTAGCCTTTGTGTCCATTTTTGTCTGGTCATTCCCACCTCTAACTCACCTGATGTCATATAAGGTCAGGCATGGGAGATGTAGATCTGCAGCTGCAAAGGAGCAATCAAAACCACATTCTAAATCATGTGCTTCCAATTATTCCTTTGCACCCGGTGATGCTTACATTTGGTGTCAAATGCAAGCCCCACTGCTTTCTGGCAAGATTTATTCTACCTGATATCATATGATGCCAGATGATTGACAGGCGGGTGGCCTTGCCCACTGTTGAAATGTGTCCTGCAGAAGGTTGGCCAGGATTTGGTCCTGCCCACTGGCCAAAATTGATTCTGCACCCCTGCATTACATACCACATTTCCTTTCAATTTATCTCCATTCCTCATGGGCTCAGAAGAATACTAACTTCCCAGTGTCTCCTATGAACAAGACACCCTTTTCAAAAGCCGTTTTAAGAGTAGGTGAATTTGCTTCATAAAAAGTTGCCTGTTTTTTTAATAAAGAAAGATACTTATGATAAACCATTAAATTAATGTTGATCATAAAAGCATTGTGAGTAGCAAAAAAAAAAGGCAGAAAATCCACAAGAGGTCATATGACGTCTGCACCCAACAGTACTATATCCCTATAAAAGCATAGACCCCTGCTGGCATATGTAATTTAATGTGCAGCATGGCTTTCCTAATTCAATCAAGTCTCTACATCCTTTCTTTTATATCCAATTGGATTCCATGTGCTAAAGCCATCAAGATTTTCAGGATGAAATGAATGCCTGTATTAATCCTGCAATTTCCATTTAAAACACAGCATCGATTTGATTAATAAGGTTTGATGCTGAATAATTATATGGCAAATATGGAAGGTATAGGAAAACTACAGATGTGACCACCAGCAAAAGCCTTGTGGGAGAAAGGGGTCAAAGGGAAGCAATGGCCATGACTGAGGTGATGAATTCTTTGGCTTTTCTCTTATGCAATTAACAAGCAGAGCTTCTATTAATTTGCCCCCCCTTTGAGGGTTCACTGGTCAGATGTCTCAGGGTCAAGGGTCAGAGGGGAAGAGCAGGGGTCAGCATCACAGCATTGAAACAAAATAGGTTATCTAAGGAAATTCAAATTAAAAGGAAGGATATATACATGCAGTTGTATGTGTTTGGGGAGAAAGATCAAGGAGAGAGTGCTTCAATGTTAAGAACGCTGTTTTAGCATAATAAAAATGTTCTCTGCACATTTAATTCAAAGTAATCAATCTGAGGTGCAGTGCTTGAGCATCCAATAAAAGAAAATCAATGTGGTCTCTACGAGGGAAGACAAACAATGCTAGCTTTTACTAAAGGGATTATAGGTTAACATTTATTCAGTGTATTGTAATCTGATGTCAAGTGGTATAAAATCAAGCCAACAATCCATTACCGCCCTTTATAGGCTGGGTGCTGATCCCATGCAAATTGACTTTTCATAGAACTTATTAAATCATTTCTGTGTTCTGTCTATAGACCATTTTTATACAGCAACCAAGCGTCAATAAATTCTATTTCATACCTGCACTGCTGATTATCACAAAGATAAAGATTTGTCATTTCAAAATGCAATTTAACTTTTCTCTGCATTTCCTTACGTTTCCCATCTATTAATCAAATTGAATGTGTTGTTTCTGATTTGTAAGGAACAAAATGGAATGTAGCTTTAATTTGGGAGCCAATGCAATAACAAACCTTCTAAATGTCAATTCCGTTTTGCATAATCTCCAAGAAAAAATGCCAGTCTCAGACTGGAAACGGTATTCAAAAATATAATAGAATGACCCAACATTGCCATTTTAATGCAATTTCTCTAAACTGCAGGAATTATTGTTGCTTCCAATGAATGCCTGTTCCATTCTGCTCCAGAGTTAATGCCCTGGAATTATAGCACTGACATCAGAAAACCATAGCAATATTACTGTGTGATCCTTCATGCACTTACCTATAAACATAGCATAAGACAATGGGGCAGACCTGATTAACAGTTATGGAAAGTATGCTGCAGACCAGGGTTCCATATGAAACGAATCAAAGCACCACAGCTAGTTACTAGAGAGCTGATTCACACGAAGCGTGGGAACTTTCTCAAACCTCCTCTTTTCATTTGTCATGAGCACAGATGTGAGTCTGCATACTGTTACAAACAATGGCGGGCTGAGCACTCGTGTGCTCACAAGGGAAGTCACAGGAGGGCTTTGTCACAATCACACCTAAATCAAGACAACCAGCCATGTTAGCAAAATAACGCCCTACCGCGCAACTAAAGGCCATGCAAACCTAGCTCTCCTTCCACCCTTGCCCCCTTTAAAATTTCTCCCAGAACTGGACATTTGTGCTCTTCCTTTTTTACTTAATATGGAGATGTTTCCTCCTTTGCATCCAGCTGTGGAAAAATGAAAAACACCAACAATTTAATATTTTTCTTGCAACATCCAGCATTCAGTAAATGCATGATGGGGCAGAGGATCACAAAGACACATTCTTCTCTGATCTTTGCATGTCATTTAAAGGTCAGATTAAGGTTGATCTGCATGAAACTACACTCACAGGGCTCCTCTGTTAAATTGGGGCCCCTGGTTTTCTTGGTTTCTCCATGGCATGGACAATCTTCCCTCTCCCGCTCCACACATTAACTGAATACTGGATGTCATGGGCCTGGCTCACATACGCTAACAGCAGATTTCACTTGTGTGGTCACCAGTGGTGGGGTTACAACAACAGAAGTCAGACTCCCTACCTCTCTATGTGTCTGTAGAGACAGGGGCATAGCAAGGGGGGTGTAGGGGGTGGACTGCCCCATGTTCCATAATGGAGGGGTGACAAATTATCAAGGAACAATTACTGCCCTACTAGGGTGGTTCATAAAAAAAAAACTTTTTTTTAAAAAAAAAAGCCTGCTCCAAAGGTCTTATCTTACTATGCTAGGGATTATATAGCTATATATGAAATTTCATGCATATTGGTTAATATCTTGACCCTCCTCCACCAAAATAACTGTTTACTGGGCTGTTTTCCGATGTCGTGAAGGCTGAAGTTTCAGTTCAGTGGAGCACTTACTGTTCCCAACCCTAACCCTGTGTAAAGCCATCTAATTAGACTTTAATTTGATTTTGAGATGTTTTTAGGAGGTAATTTAATTATTGTTTGATTTTACACCAATGTTATGTATCTGATGTTAGCCACCCTGAGCCCGACTTTGGCCGGGGAGGGCAGGATATAAATAAAAGTTTTTATCATTATTACTTGTTATTATTCCTTTGTAAGAAAATATGAAATAACATAAAACCATTTTTGCAGGGGGGAAATCATTGGAGGGGGTGGTGACAAGAAATGTTCCGCACCGGGTACCACCTGACCTTCCTACACCTCTGGGGGGGGGGGGTTGACAAATTTTTTTTGCCCCCGGGTACCAATTTACCTTGCTACGCCGCTGTGTAGAGAGCTATAGTAGTGCAGTGGTCAACAGAATGAGTAATGCGCCAAGCAGTGGCATAGCGTGGGTTGGCAGTGTTGGGGCCATGTGAAGAGGGTTGTAAGGCAAGAAACAGATGGAGTACGCATGCACATTCAACTGCCTAACAGCATCTGCATCACCCAGAAGATTGCAGCTGCAGAGATAAGAGAAGAAGAGTCTCTCTGAGTTTGTTTTCTGGTTCACATGGAGAAGCTGTTTTCAATGGAGCCCAGTGATGGAAGCACACAGCTGTATTGAGGCAACACTGGGTGTTGAATTTTTGCACCTCAAACAATTTTGTGCCTGTGGCAACCACCCTTGTACCCCCCCCACACACACACATACATGACGTCACTGATGCCAAGCTATCCTCAATTCCAGCCTCATCTTTCAGCCATGAGCTTAGTGGGGAAAGGATAGGTGAGTCACCATCTTGCAACTTCAGCTCCCATCTATAGTATTGGAATGATAAAATATGGTTCATCCTATAATTAAGATTAAGAAGATCAGTTTGACTTCAAAAGGGGAAAGTTTTCAAGAATGAGTGGACAGGTAAAAAGGAAATTGAATAAGGAAGTCAAACGGACAAAACAAGATGAGAACCCTAATAAACTATAAATAAAAAACAGGGTCAAATCTCTCCATACTTCTTAGGGGTCATTCAAAACCACAAGAATAGAAGCTCAGCTAGAATATATATGACATATCAGAAAAATGTACCACCAAAGCCAAGAAAATGGCAGTGTGGTTAAAAGAAGTCTAACCACATATATGCTTATGGAATCTGAAGCTCTAAACTGTCAGTGTCTGACCAGGGAAAAAAATGTCAGAGTCGTGGTGGATAGCTTCATGAAAATGCTGACCCAGTGTGTGGTAGCTGTGGAAAATGTGAATTCCAAGTTAGAAAATATTAGTAAAGAGACTGAAAAATAAAACTGCCCAAATCATAATGCTGTTATACAAATCTATGATGTGACCAAACTTGGAATACTGTGGACAATTCTGCCCACCACAATTTTTTCAAGGATATTGTAGAGCCGGAAAACATTCAGAAAATGGTAACCAAAATGATCAAGAGGCTGGAGCAACTTCCGCATGAGGGAAGGTTAACATCTGGGACTTTTTAGTTTGGAAAATAGGTAAGGAGGAACATAACAGAGGTGTATTATGTATGGTGTGGATAGAAACATTTCTTCCCTCCATAATACTAGTACCTGGGGTTATGCAGTGAAGCTGAATGTTGAAAGATTCAGGACAGACAAAAGGAAGACACAGCAGAGTTAAACCATGGAAATTCACTACCACAAGATTTAGCATTAGCCACCACCTTGGCTTTTACAAATTCATAGAGTACGGAGCTATCAGTAGCCACTACCCATGGTGGCAGTGTGCTACCTCCAACACTGGAGACAATGTGCCTCTGAATACGAGTTACATGGCAGTGCAAATGGAGAGAATGCTTTGTACTGGTTGTGTACTGCTTGTGGGCTTCCTATAGGCATCTGGTTGCCCACTGTGGGGACTAGATGCCTGATCCATGTCATGTCTGGAGGACATCACTTTGGTCAACACTGGTGCAGATAATACTGAGATAAAGGAACCAATTCTTTGATTCTGTGTGACTTGTTCCTAAAACTCTTATAAATTGCATTGAGATCTTTTATTTGAAAATCTTCTGACCTTGAGGAAAAGTGCTGTGTAAATACTTAGGATGGATCATTGCATGACTATCTGAAATTAATGCAGATGACTGGTATGGTCTCAGGGCGGTTGCCCTGGGCACAAAATTATTAGGGGCACAACATTTCAAAAGGAAAAAAAATAGCACGCTCACTCTCCCCCTCAGTCTGTGCTCCCACATTCTCTTTCCCCTCCCAAAGCTTTCACTTCTTCAATCAGGTAAAAGGCACATATTTTGTTGGGCTGTTGTTGTTGTTGTTGTTGTTGTTGTTGTTGTTGTTGTTGTTGTTTGGGGGGAGTTAGCCAGCGGCTGCAATCCATATTGAACTGAAGGTGGAAATAGAATAATTGGAGTGAGGGGCTGATTGAAGAGGTGGTTGGGCTGCAGTTGCCACAACGGTGCTGTCACGGGTTAGGGAGCTCAATACTTGGCTTACCCCAGGCATTGGTAACCCATGCTACACCACTGAAAGGCTGTAATGTGGGAACGGCCTTTGCTCAGTGGTGCTAGCCAGCATATCTAGATAGGGCTGAGAACATCCCTTGCTTGAAAACTTGGAGAACACACTGTTGCTGTGTGTAGGTTTTATTTTATTTGTTTTTTATCTTATATTTTGGAAATGTACATCCAGGGGGGGGGGTTCCTTTAATTTTTTGGGGGGGGCCTCCAAGAGAGTGGGGCCCTAAGCTATAGCTTGTTTAGCTTATATGTAAATCCGGTACTGAGCTAGATGGACCAATGGTTTGACAGCTACAGTACATATGTTCCTCATTCTGGAAGGAGAGGCGCTGCATCATGGTGCATAATGGGGCCTCCAATAGGAATTACTCAAGAGGAAATGCTTTCAGATTGGAAAGCAAAATCTGTTTTCAATAAAGGTGTTCCAGAAAGTGGTAGAGACCCTTTCAATGATACAGCATTAAGATGTATATCAAACACAGATTTTCCTGCCAGGTGCTAATTCATACCAAGGCAGCTTTTTCTAACACCGGAAGAACTATGCTGTCCTGTTGATTGATTACTTTACTAATCACTATTTATTGTGCTGTGCCCAGCAACTATGGATGTTATAGTGATTGTTTATTGTTTCGGGAGAAAAAGATTTTAAAATTGATAAAGAAACATTTAATAAAGTGTTTTCTTAAAATAAAATAAAAGGAAATGCAGTTTGCTGCTTGCTATGGTTGGGTCACTTTTATATGTGAGGAAAAGCATTACCATATGTTTGGAAAGACTGGTGATATTTTGCAGATTGTCTTTCACTGCAGCCTTCTAGGGCTTCAGAATATTTTAGAGTTCCGTGCTGTTTGGGGAAGAAAATTGAACTTGACATTAGCTTTATTGTAAGAGTTAAGTTTAGGGTTTCCTCCCCCACCTACATTTCAACTGTGAGGGTGTTTTTCCCCTTCCTCCCAATCTGAAATTTTAGTTTATATGTTCTGGCATCAGAACATCCAAAATAAATCTACACTCTTTGAACTCAGTGCTACAGAGATTCAACTTCATGGCCTTTGGATGCAGATTTTGGTGCTGGAACAAAGTCATGAGTTGTGGTCTCAGATGAACAATGGATCCTGAGTGCTGAGTCTATTAATTCCTTGTGCTTTCCAGTTTAACCAGTGTATCAAAGAAATGGTTGAATGCTTGTACAGCTTTGGATAAAAAGGTATAATTCTGCTCACTCTCTAATTTTATTGTTAGATTGTCTTTTTTAAACTATTGTGGGGTTTTAAAAATGACGACAACGAGAAAGTCTATTGCCTTTTCTTTCTTTTTTAAGTTCCAAACTTTCCCTAATTATCAAAACAAGATTGCCAGGATGAGTTCTGTTTCTAAAGAAAACGGTTTCTCAGATTCCAAAGCCATTCCTGCAAAGGCTTCAATATTGCTGCCAAATGTATGGTGCAACTAAAAGGTTAATGGATATACTTGAAGATTAAAATGTCAAATCCACTTTTAAAATCCTCCCCAATGTGTGGTTTATGTTTTCAAAATGTCTAAAGAGAATTTGAGGCTTTAGGTTTCTTTACATTTTTATTTGCAAAAATACTGCCTCGTGAAATAACATCCCAAGCACATGAATTATATCTTAAAATTTGAGAAGGCTGCAAATGCGTAAATGGCTGGTAAATAGCAATGACTGACAAACCCTGCTCCATTTTATTTATTTATTTTGTCCAGGCTCTGCATGCCTTATGTTGGACTTTGAATTTAAAAAGGGGGATTCCTGTTTTAAGAACATATGGAGAAGCAGACATTTTCCTGTTTTGGTTGCGTGTGTGTGTGTGTGTATCTATAGGCTGGGTAATAAAAGGTTGCCATTGGGGTATTGTAAAACTACTGTTGCCGGTGGATTTTATATAGACACAACCGGTTAAAGGTGATTGAATATCAAGGGCTGAGTGGTTCTTATAATACCTGCTGTTGTGAGACTTCAATTCATTATTGTAACAGAATGAAAGAACATTGCTTCTGTACAGGACATGGTTGTAGTATTGATTGAGTTTCTCAAAAGTCTTCTCTTAGGATGCAGAGTGCAGTCAAACATGCACAAACATCATTCAGCTCCCCTGATTCTGTCATGTGTGCCTTGTACCTCAAACTAAAGCAGCCTCAAGATACAGGAAAATGCCTCCTCAGTTGAAGGCAGACAGAGCTCTAAGCCTGACTCAGGGGGGTTATGCAGATGTTGTGACCTTTCTTCCACAGACCAGATTTTACACTCAAATTGCCATTAAAGCTCTTTTCCCCCTAGAGGCCCACAGTCAACTTGTGTGTTTTCTCCATTAGGGTTAAAAGTCAGCATGGCACCATGCCCACACCGCATACTAAATGGAATGGAACATAAATAAACTGTAAAATGGCCTTGCATATGAGTGAGAACGGCAGTCTTCGGTTAACACAAGCCATCATCACAGAAAATGCTTAATTAGGATAATATGAGTTCCATACTGAACAATATAGAGCAGGCACTGCTCCAGTCTCCTTGTCAGCATTGCTTTCCATTCATATAAGTCTCTAAAAATAAGTTTGTTATGTGTTTGTTTTGGAATGTCCCACCACCACCACTTTTTTCTGCAAAAAGTGAACAGGGCTTAGTTGGGCTACAAGCATTTCACCAATAATGTACAGTGGTGCTTCAGGTTACAGACGCCACTAACCCAAAAATAACGCTTCAGGTTAAGAACTTTGCTTCAGGATAAGAACAGAAATTGTGCTCTGGCGGTGAGGCGGCAGCAGGGGGTCCCATTAGCTAAACTGGTGCTTCAGATTAAGAACAGTTTCAGGTTAAGAGCGGACCTCCATAACGAATTAAGTTCTTAACCCAAGGTGCCACTGTAACTCCTCTCATAATCTTCAGTTAGGATTTATCCACACTTACTTTTCCTCTGCACTTTCCAGAGACAGCCCACACTTTAATGCACTGTCTGGGAGCTCTTTTTTCTTCATCATTTTTTGCTCCAAAGCTTTCTTTGTGAAAACTCGCTCTTTAAAGCTGAATCGGAGTAAATGGCAATCCACAGAAAACCCCAAATTGGCATCTCTGCCCCCATCATTCAGCCCAGACACTCCAGCTCCGAGGGCCTTCCGGCAGTTCCCTCACTGAAAGAAGTGAAGTTACAGGGAACCAGGCAGAGGGCCTTCTCGGTAGTGGCACCCTCCCTGTGGAACGCCCTCCCTTCAAATGTCAAAAAGGTAAACAACTGTATGACTTTTAGAAGACGTCTGAAGGCGTCTGAAGCATGTATATGAAAGTATTTTTAAGTTTGATGTTTTGTTGTGTTTCTGTATTTTGCTGGGAGTGGCCCAGAGTGGCTGGGGCAGGCAACCTAGTCAGATGGACGGCATATAAATGTTGGTGGTGGTGGTGTTTATGCTTCAGCTTCAAAGAGTGGGTTTTTGCACTCTTTTAGGTAAAGCTCCAGGGCAAAAAGAAAAGCACTCAGACAAAGAGCTTTAAAGCACAAACCTGTGCCTGGAAAGGTAAGTGGGGATAAGCCTATGCAGTCCATATACTTTCTGCTCAAATACTGTAGAGCCTTTTTTTTAAAAAAAAAACAATGCTTGCATTTATCTCCTGCTTTACTTTGGTCTTGGAACCAAGGCAGCGTCCCTGTGACTCTCATGTGGTCACTCATCTAGGCACTCACAAGACCTAGATCTACTTAGCCTCAGCAAGTTGGTGTTACCAGACCATATCTGGATATGCGGACTTTCTCCCCCAACACACAAACACACATTCCGAATTCACTAAGGCAGGCTTATCCAATGTGTCTTCCTCCAGGTGTCTTTGAGCTCCCATCATCTCTGATCATTGGCCTTGTTGGTAGGGACTTATGTGAGTCCCAGCAATATCTGGAAGCTCCCACATTGGCTCTTCTGGCACTAAGGCATAAATGGGACATTGCCCAACAACCTCACCATGACATCCCACCCCCCGCCTGCTAGCTTTGCACTGCATCTCTTTTAAGTCCATTAAACTAACAAATAAATAAACGCCACCCTACACATCTCAGAAACATTTGTGCCCAGGGATAAGAGATTCAGGGAAAGATAGTTTTAGAAGAAAAGTTCTTTTTTAAAATACATTCTAAAGTTTTCTCCTGATTAGAGGGCATCTTTCACACAAGCCATCAAAACCTGATTCCTACAAAGTGGTTTTTAAGAGCATCACTCCTAAAACAAATGAGAGTGGAGTGCTCTGTGATCTTTCACATGGAATCTGGGTGTTCCACAGAAGGCAAGATGAAAAGGAGCCTTCCTTCATTTCAGAGATCCAGTGCAAAAAGAACTAGGAAAGTATGGTGTTCTGTGGGACTTCACACCTAGGGATGTCTGATCCTATACATATTCACAGTTGGTATTTGAGTTAATTAAAGTCTGAATAACATCCACCCCAGTCCTTTCCTAAGCCCACATTGCTAACCACTGTTTGATGTGAGGCTGCCTGATCTTGGCTTAAACTAAATTACAGAATATAATACCTTTTTTCCTGTTAACTATTTAAATGCTTAGAGCTCAAGAAGCAGGCAGTTGAGGCATGTAGGCCCAGTCAAAACACAGAGCAGAATGAAGTGGTAGAGTCTCAAAGTGGTAAAATGTATTGCACCACTTCTGCTGGTGGCTGGAGAATTAAAGAAAAAGAAATTTGCAAACTGATGTAGAAATGTGGAGAAGTGGGTTTAGGACTGGAAAACTAAGGAACTGAGAGAGACCAAAACAGGCATTTTTACCTATCCTTAGTCTGGAAGTGACTATCCATCCTTATCTACATGTTCAATGCAAAGTGACAGTAGTGATCAATGGTTGGGAAATCACTGATAGCCAGGCAGTCTCACCCATAGGAACACCTTCTTTCTTCTCCCCCACAGAAGGAGAGCAATGGGACTTCCTTTCTCCTCAGTGACACCACCTTGCCAAATCTAATTGGTGTTAATAATAATAATAATAATAATAATAATAATAATAATAATAATAATTTGTACCCCGTCCATCTGGCTGGATTTCCCCAGCCACTCTGGGCGGCTTCCAACAGAAATCAAATACAAAAATATCACACATTAAAAACTTCCCTAAAAAGTTAATAATCTGCAGGAGGAGGAATCGTTCCTAATGAAGCTCACCCTGTCTGGTGGCAGGGGAGGAAAGGTGTCCCTATTTCTTATATCCTCAGCTATTGAAAATGGTGCACGCAAACAAGTAATGGTGAAACAGTTTCACTGTTCTTTGAGCCCCACACCAACAGTACAAGATTGCTTTTCATGAAGGCTGAAACCATAGGAATGGTCCATCCTCTGCAATCTTGGTTTTGAAGCAATGGCACTAATGCAACCTCCAACCTCTGATTCATGTTTTATTTATTCCTTTGCTTAAATAATTTAAATACTGAATTTATATACTGCTTAACTGCAAGAGTCTTTAAGATACAATACAAAAATTAAAAATCCCTTAGAACTATAACATCCAACTTCCATGAAAATGCCTGCAGGAATAAATTAAAAAGGCTTCAGTAGGCACTGGAAGTTCAGTGGGAAGGGGGCCTGTCTGACTTCAACTGGAAGGGATTTCCATAAAATCGGACCTACAGTGAAGGAGGAGGAGGAGGACAATGACTCCGGGGGGATAAGAAGTGTGCATCAGAGCCACGGGGGTCCACTAACAGGGACTGCAGTGAAACGCTCAGTGATCAGGTTGATTTATAAGGAATATGGTGGTCCTTGAGGTGTCCTGGACTAAAATGGTGAAGGGCCTTGTAAATTAATATAACAAACCTTAACCTGCCCAGTAGTGTATGGGCAGCCAGCACAGACTTTTCATAGAATCATGGAGCTAGAAGGTACCCCCAAGGTCATCTTGTGACTTGTCCAACCCCTGCAATGCAGGAATCTCAACTAAAGCATCCACGACACATGACCATCTTTCTGTCAAAAAGTTCTTCCTTATATTTAGTCGGCATCTCCTTCCAGAGCAGGAGAAAACAAGCTTGCTCCATCTTCCATGTGACAGCCTTTCAGATACTTGAAGATCGCTATCATATCCCCTTCTCAGTCTCCTGTTTTGAGCACTGGAGTTCTGTGCTGGCATTAGTCTGCCCCCATCCATAGTCTAGCCACCATGTTTTACACCAGCTGGAACCTCCAGACCAGGGGTAGCCCAATCCAGCCATTTTATGGTAGCACATAGCAGTAATGGAGTATTTAGTTTACCAATGCATGGATCACACTCAGCCAGGGTGTCACCGTAATAGCCCAAAGAAAGCCTTCTCCTGCAGTAATTCTGTTGGTATGACGACAGATGTTTTAGAGAAGAAAGAACCACAAGCAACTGGCTGCTCATGTGCAAATGGTGAACCTGTTCACCAGACTAAAAGTTATTGTCATGCTATTGCAGCAGCAGCAGCACTACTCCTGTCTAATCAGAGCACTGGGGCTCTGATTACAGTATGAATGTGATCCTTATTCTCAAGATGTTCATACCGAGCTACCTAACAATATTCACCTTTGTTCATGCAGTTGTATGCTGTGTCTATCGATCGAGCCTTCGGCTGGTGTGCTATGACATTGGGGTGCAATTCTGCCGTGAAACGAAACACTACTAAAATGGTTACCACACTAATGAGTATCCTCTTGCGCAAGCTGGACGATGGTAACATGAAAATGAAATCATTTGAGTTGATGGAGCTGCACATTTAAATATTATTCAAAGGAATATTATTGACCGAGCGCATTGTAATTGCTCTCCCAGAGTGGTTGCAGTCTGTCATGTAGATTCTTTCTTAGTTTCCTATCGATCTGCCGCACGACACGGACTGTTGCGCTATATGTATAAATAGTGATATTGCAAATGACGGCACGTGCTTTGCTCTTTCAGCAGAGAAAGCAAACACTTCAGAATGCAGGAACTTTGAAATGGAAAGGTACAAATCTTGACACCAAATAACTCTCACATTTTGCTTTCAGGAATAAAGCTATTTTTTATTTATGAGGAAAATGTAAAAGAGGCGCACAAAGCCACAGAAGGCTGTCGGGGTGCCTCCCCCCCACCCCACCTTCTTTGCAACATGAAAAAGAGTGACTTTTTTTTTAATACTGTAAGAGAAATATAACATTTTATCCTAGTCCTCTGTGCCAAGTTTCCAGAGTGCATTTTTATAGCTGTGTGAAGAATAGGGGTTATATTTAACAGAGGTTCCAGTATGCCCTGAGTGTAATAAACATAGGTAGCATCAAAGGAGGAGGGGGGGAGGAATCTACTGCTTAGAGGACTCCTGTAGACATGGTTGCCTTTTAACCCCCGCTGCGAGATAGCGAGGGATGAAGAGGCTGAGTAAAACAACACTTTGTGGCAATATGATAATTAAGGGATTGTAAGCAGTAATATGTGCTACTGTAGATGAAACAACAACCTTTAACCCGCGAGAATCGCTCTGAACATTGATTGTCACTGGCACACATTATATCTGTTTCTGCTAGGGACAAGTGGGTTGATTTTGGCAGCCTTAAATCCATCAGAAATACCCATTTTATTATACCTTTTACAAAGCTATCAGAGCTTTGAAAGCTTATTTAGAGCATCCCCACCTACAGCGACTAACCCTCCTTTTTTTTAACCTAGGACATAATTAAACTTCTCCAGATCCCCATTAACCTGTTCCTTTGATCTCTGCTGTGATGATATGCAAAGCCACACTATAAGGCCTCATCTCTTACTATTGGTTAGAGGTCTACCCCCCCTTCTCTCTCCCTCCCTCCCTCTCTCTCTCTCTCTCTCATTTGATAACTCTATGCAGAGTTCTGAGGAAGCAAAATCTATTGAAGATTTTCTCAAGCTATGGACAAATCCAGCTCAAAAGACCCAATTTAAAAAAATCCACGTATCAACCAAAGAGTCTTCATTAGGGCCTAAGACCCAAAAGAAAATACCAGGCCAAGGAAATTCCAAAGGTCTGTGGCTGACCTTTCTTTGGTTTTAATCACTGAACCTCCCGACAGCTTAATAAGTTGAAGGTGCTGGATCACAGTCAAACTTAATAAGGCCCACAGCAGAGCCTTGGCCATTCCTGATTGCTCCCATAAGTCTTAGCACATCTGGTCTTCTGTCCTTGGGTGAGAACTGTTTTCCATAACTTGCCTCGTGTTCACCACCCCGCACATAAACTGTTTTTATTAACCCACAAATGATAGAGTGCTGCATTTTTATTTCATTTTTGGCCTGAGTGCTGGCAGTTTCTTCCCTTCGAGCCGATGACAGAGATGATTGCTCCCTCCCAAACAGAATTAAAGATGGTGCGTACTCCAAATTCTCTCTTGATCCTCTCCACCCCTTGCATTACAGCCAGTCACATGGCACAGCCTAACCTTCAGCTAAGACGTGATTAAACATCTAAACACAAGTCAGGGGAGGGATACTCTAAAAAAATAAAATACTTGAGCATTATTTTAAAAGGTCAATAGAATAAAGACCAGAGAAATATTAGATAGGAAAGAGGTGGGGAGTGGGGGGGGAGGGATAATAGATAATAAGGATAGAACAAAATGTATTTAATTACTGGGTATATTTATTTCTGCATCACATTACAGAGAATAAGGGTGGAATATATATAATATATAATACAATTTCATACATTTGTGAGATCTTTTTCAAAAATGCAAAGCTTCTAGTCCCTGAATCGGGCAAGGTTTGTTGTTTGTTTTGTCTTTCACAGCAAATATTAGTACATGGTAGCACTTCCTGCTTTGAAATGTTTTCAACTGCTGATTTCTGCAGATTAAGTTTTTATCAAAAGTAGGCATTTTTTCCTGGTCAGTTGGCAGCTGTGTGGTGACAAAAATACCAAAGTATCCAAAAGCAAATGAACTGTGCAAACAGGAAATATCATATGTTTTCCACCGTTATTTGTAAATATCATAAAATGGCTGGATTGGGTTTTTCACAACTGATGTTCAGCCATTGTAAAAGGAACTTATGTATTCTATTAATTTCCTTGGAAAGCAGCCTGCATTTGGGAATGGCAAGAATAATGCACTGCTAAACTTGAATCAGATTCTGACAAAGCATGGCAATAATTTGAAGCTCCTCCCCTCCCCCACTTACACACAAACCCCAAGCTTTTTTTGGCTAAGCCAGGGTTCCTGATCACAGGGAGGTTTCTAAGTGCATTCAACTGAGCATCCTTAAAAGAAATATATCATCAGGTGTTGACACAAATTGTGTGAACAGCTCAGGAGCAGCCAATGCACCCAGGGTTGTTGCGGGTGGAATTTGCATGAATGCCCTTTCCCAGTTTAAACCTTCCATGCAGAACTGAACTCAAACTACTTCTGGACTTGAAGTAACAGAACTGTGGATACATATTAACTTTGAGCAATCCATTGAGGCACATGTGTACTACAATTGAGAACTCATTGTAACCACTTTAACCGATATTTCTCCCAAACCAAGAATCTTGCGAAGAGACTTATGAATCTGGGGAAAGGGTATTCCTCAGCATTTTCACAAAGCTACAGTTCTCACAGTTCATGGTACTTTAACTGAGTCATTTTTACAGATTCATGCAGATTCATAGTGCAAATCTCTTGAAAATTAGGAAGATAGTTGAATGGACCACTGGATAGACAGTAACAAAGCTGTTACAAAGCTGTTGCCAGGCTAGCCTTTTCTGCAAAATATTAGTGTCCAGTTTAAGCACACTTTCTAGAAAGCATAAAGAACACAACATGTTGTTTGGCCTTTTCTGTCTTATCCAGATTAGGAATGAACGAAGTCAAAAAATCATTTGAAAAGGAAGCAGTTGCTGTCACCAATGGTAACAGTGTAGGGTGTGGCACAATATGATTCATGACTGGGTCTCCCTTTTCTTTTTGCAGGGAGTTTGCCATTCATATTGTGATCATTATGCTGGATGGGGGCAGGGGATACCTAAATACAACTTGTTGTCTTTTATTTGTATCTAGATTTGTGCAGTGCAATCTTGTGCATGTTTCCTCAGAATCTAAGTTCCACTATGTACAGTGTTGGGCTTGTTCCCTAAAAAGTGTGTTGGGGGTTGTAGCCTCAGAGACAGAAATCACAACCTCAGGGACTGACTATGCATAGTATGAAAGAGGTAGACACTATCAGTGCAAATATAGCATAATCAATGTAGCAATACAAATATGCACTCTGGCCTACACTTTTATTCAGGAGCAACAATTTTTTTTAATCAGGTGCTTTAAGATGGCTATCTAGTTTATATATAGGATATCACTGTAACTCCAGCTTTATTAGTCAATCAATCAATCAATCAATCAATTTATTGCGCAAAGCCAAAGGCCTTTACAATGTACAGCAGAGGGCAAGGCAAGGCTTTCCTCTGATATCACATGATATACCCTATAAAAAAGTTTACAGCATGAAAAGTTTACAGAATAAAAATTTAAAATTAGAGAGCATTAACGTATCCAGAACGGAGCTTCTTAGCTGCCAGAGCAAATTGGGCTACCAGGTGTGTAATCTGTAGATCTTTATCAGCTAGGAGCTCAACTGTCACCTCTGGGGGGGGCACCAGCCTGAGAGACAGTCAAGAACAGATTATTTTAAAAAAATTATCTGGGCATTGAATATAAGGGGCAAAGCAGCAGGTAATGCATGACATTCTCAACCTGATTGCATCCATAAATGCACCTGCGTTCCGTATGAGGAATTCCCAGGTATCTCCCCTCTAAATACGCTGAGGGCATTTGTCGGAGTCTTAGTTCAATAAACAGCCTATGCAGCTGCAGGAAAGTCAGTGTCTCTAGGTAATGGAGCCTTGAATGGATGATCTTGATTTGGGGGTACCAAATAGAATAACGGGCAGCCATGCTTTACTAGACTTGTTTTAATTTGAAAGGGGAGAAGCCAGAGAAAAGGGGGTATGGCTAGAGGAGGTGGGCTCAGTGGAGAGGAGCCAGAGGAATAAGGGGAAGTGTCAAAGGGAGCCCACTTATATTCAGTTGCCCAATAAATCACAAAAACTTGGAACCAGCCCTGAATGTGTATGATAATAATGAAAGAAAGAAAGAAAGAAAGAAAGAAAGAAAGAAAGAAAGAAAGAAAGAAAGAAAGAAAGTCACTGAACCCAAAAGTCAAAGAAGAAGAGTAAGATTACATCTGGCTTTCAAGGAACCAAAGCATTCCCCAGAAATCTGACTTCACACGTTTGTCGGTTCCCTCTGCAGTGGGATGAGGCCCAAACTCTTCTCTTCTCTTCTCTGAACCTTTCGATGTGCATTCCATGCCGTCTAACTTTATTAGCCAGATCACCGTCCCTCCTTAAGGAGATATGATTATGGTGATGATGAACCATTGTTTGCGTAGTTTGAAACCATTTGGAAGCTGAAGAAAGTTCATGCTAATCAGTTCTCTTCATCCTGTGTACAGCACTGTTTAATTTAGGATAAGTTCTAAAACCTGTGTCTTCCCCCCCCCCCTTCCCCCCATTGTTAGCAGCTGCAAGCTGAATAGTTGTAGCCAAGGGAGTTGGACTGAAGCATATTCCCCTATGCAGCTGCAGATAAAAGGCAGGTTTTAGCAGCTGGAGTACAAAGAGGGGGAGCTGTTTTCAAATCCTGGGCTTTCTGCCACAGGATAAGTCTTCTTAGTTCAAGGATCCTCGGTGCTCTCTCTCTTCTCTTTTGGGTTTAATGGTATTCTTGTGCACACATTCATAACACACCCTCACTCTCTTCTTTCCAGGGTGGTCTAGAGGGTTGCTAATTAAGCTTGGGTGCAAAGGATGTGAAGCCCTGAATACAGCCAAATAGCCTTGGAAATGATGATCAAGATTGTGTAAGAAGGCCTTGCTGTTCTCTTGGCTGACTTTAAGCTCTTCCAGAAGTTGTGGTGAGCCCTCCGGAGCCCACCCACCAAAAGCCCCAGAGAAGATCTGTGAGCAAGAAAAAGTATGCAGAGCAACTTTGGTAGCTGGGGTCTTGTCCTGTGAGATGTGAAAAGTCTTTCTGGCTTTTGAAGCTTGCCAGAAGTTTAGAAATGTTGGCTGAAAAGTCAGGTGCAGGTCCAAGGATCTTCTCCAAGCAAGCATCCATGCCAAGTATTTATTACTGTATGGGGATTTTGCTGCATAACGTTGACCAAATGGATAAAATAACTCTTAAATGCAGCAAGGTAAATTTTCCCCTCCTCCAGTCAGTTCAGTCTGCCTTCTTAATACCATTATTGACTTCTTACTGTGGATACACTTTCCCCCACATTTCAATTTGTTTTGCTATCAAAATGGGGAAAAGACTTACTGGGATGCAAATCTAATCAACAATTTGCAACTCAGCTTTGCGTTATTGATCTAATCAGATGGCCCAGTTGGGGAATAAAAAGCCCACACTCTGCATCTGCCCACCAATGCCTCAGCTCAAGTAGACCAAGTGGGTTAGTAATTTCCTACTGATGTTAACCAATTGCCAATGAACAGCTCAAACAGGAAGGACAAGGTTCATTGCTTGTATACATTTGATTTCTAGTGTATGAGAAGCCAAGCGGCTAATGCACCCACATGTCCTCCGATGACTTGTGGCAACTCCACTGCCTAAGAATAGAAAGTGTTTCCTTTTGCCTTCACCATAGAATTGAACATATGGCAGCAAATGTGTATCACTTATATCATTAAACATAGCAAACCACAACAGCAGCTTAGAATGAGATTTCAGATGTGGGGAATTATGTTAATAATGCAGTTGCCATTCAGAGAGTAGGTCATCCTTTAGTAGGCCCTCTACATACATTTAGCAACAAATTTATTCTTGCACCAAAGAGCATGCCCTGTGCTCTTCCTGAAAAAAAGTTTTGAGGGTGCAGTTTAATCCCCTGATCAGCACTGCTTGAGCGGGTTAGGACTGGGCAGAAGAGTCCAAATAGAGTTTGATCCAAATGGAGTAGAGACAGTGATTTATACAGATATTCATTTATTAAGGATATCAGTCCTTGACAGTTGGATAGATTGTTCATTTATTTGTTGTTGGCAGGCTGCCTTTTAAAGCCAAACATATAAACCCTCATGGGCCTCTCCATTAAGGGGGGGGGGACAGATTCTTATTCTACAATGTTATGCTAAATATTGTTAACTAAAAGTGAGACCAAAGGTTATGGAATGCATATTTTAGATGCAGATGCAGATGGCCACAGGTTTAGGCCCCAGTATCTCCAATTGAGAAGTGAAGACTCCCTGGAAAAGACCCTGATGTTGGGAAAGATGGAGGGCACAAGGAGAAGGGGACGACAGAGGATGAGATGGTTGGACAGTGTTCTCGAAGCGACTGGCATGAGTTTGGCCAAACTGTGGGAGGCAGTGGAGGATAGGGGTGCCTGGCGTGCTCTGGTCCATGGGGTCACGAAGAGTCGGACACGACTGAACGACTGAACAACAACAACAACATCTCCAATTGAAAGCACCTTTAGGGAGCAGTGCTAGGAAAATGATCTACATGTGATCTTGGAGAACTGCTTTTCCCAGTTGGGGTAAAGAGTACTGGAGTACATAAATGAATGATCTGACTCATGTTATTCAAAAGTGCTATTGTGAGTAGCTCGTGAGACTATGTTTGGTCCTCAGTTGGCTTACAGCTACTCTTGAGTTTACTCCTAGATGGGTCTTGAATGTTCCTAACTGTTGATAATACAGAGGTGCTAACCCCAAGGCATCCATATCATTGGAAACCCTGCAATTAGAATGTACAATAGTAGCCCCTCATTAACATTCTTCACAGTTAGTATAGTTGTGAAGTGTTTTCCAAGTAGGTATGTTCTGTAGATGTGAATGTTTTGTAAAGCCTGTAACTTAATTGGAGCATTAACCTTGGAGTTGGACTGATTCCATGCTTGTTCTCCTTGGCTCCAGCATGTCACAGGCCTTTAGACATGCTAAATATATGCATCGCAGAGGTCCTTGATGCTCATAGATTGATGTGGTTTTAAAGCTGGCAGTTTAGTCCAGTCACATGACTCTCCTCATTAAGTAAGAAGCATTCCAAACAAGGATGTCCACATAAGAATGATGCAAGACATGGACCACATTTGTATGTAATGCGAAACCACAGTTTAGGGCTACATGGACAAATCTCAGCACACTCAAGTGAAGTGCTGAGCTCATTCTGTCACTGTCCTCTCTCCTACTTCCACATTTTCAAGAGGAAGGTTTCTGACAAGTTCAGTTTCCCTCTAAAGGATCTCAGTTTAGCATTAGATATGAATCATTGGGGCATCAGTAGGGCTGCATGTTCATTGGCCCCAACCTCCACCTGTTCAACCAAATATGAGAACAAGCTCTGAGTTTGTAAAACTGTATGTAGGGTCTGTACTCACAATCACAGCAGAAGGTCCCTGATCGTAAACACAGAGCCTATTCATGCCTAATGTCCATTCTCACATTGGGCCAAATATCTGGAGGCTAAGTTGGAAGACCCAATTCTTCCCTCTGTATTTAGTGAATGCAGACATTATGTTGTAACAGAGCTATAGTCAGATGCCACACAGCAGACACCTGGAACCTCTAGCCTGTGGGCCTGCCAAGCCTCTGAACCAGACACTTCCCCCCTCTCCCAGGTCTCTTTCCCTCCACTGTGGAGCTGTAATCTCCCCTCTCTGAGATCTCCTGCCCCCATGCTGTTCTGCTGGTCAGAGATTACAGCATCTCTAGGGCTGAAGTGAAATCTCCAATCAAGTGAACAGCAAAGAGGGGAGGCTTGTGAGGAGGAGAGGTTTAAAGTCATCTGCTCATGAAGAAAGAAATTATTCACTCCCTCCATGGACAATTAATTGTGTTTCTGTGCTGCATGTGAAGAAAGGGGAAGCCCTTTCTTGGCACAGAGCACAGAGGACAATGGAACTGTGTGTGTGAATGTGATGAGCAGGGACCTGTGAGGGAGAGAGAATAGGAATAGGGTACATATGTAGGTGGCTGGGTGTTGTATGTGCTTTGGCGGTACCTGGTTGATGTCACCCACAGTTCTTATGCTCACCCTAAATATTTGAAGGTGTGGGTAGCTTTAGTCAAGTCTGCCCCATTCTCCAAGCATACGGTTGGGTTTGTTCATGAGAAGCAAGTAAGAAAGAGCTCCCATTGCAGCAGTAGGGCTGAAAGGTTGAAAGAAGCCAGACTGTGTAACAAAAATAGCCATGGAAATGGGCTACTTTTAAAATTAAGACTATAAGAGCTCCTCAGGTTTGAGATGAGCCATCAAATCCACTTGTACCTGGTTCTTATGATTTATTAAATCGCCATTAAACCACTCAATGACATTGTAATTCATGGTTTCCTAACGTTTCTTCGCTTTATTGTATAATAACTCATTTTATAGATATTAGATAGAACACACACATATAAAAGAGTAGGTAACTGTGGGCTGAATGTCATGCATTTTGGATGCCATACTTGTAGCAAGAAAATGTGGGGGGGTCAAGTTTTGAAAGTCTAAATAACTAGGAATCAAGCTAACCCATACTATTCATTAAAGGCAAGCTTTGTCAAGTGGCATTATGCAGAGGCAGGATGCATGATATTGAAATCATACTGTCCCTCACTATTTTAACGGATTTATTTAGAAACTGAAGAACGCAATCCTTGTAAGGTCAGCCAAGAGTCATCAATGAAAGAAAATATGTGAGATCACACAGAGATTAAAGATGAAATATATTCAGTTCATCCAAACATTACAATAATAGGATTATAAAAATAATAGGATTATAAACCTAAACCTTAGGGGATAAACTGTGTTGTTAAGGAGATCTGTAGTTGGATCTCTTGGTTCTGGGCCACTTTTGAACCTAGTCTGGGGACAGGGAATCAATTTAACCCTTCCTGACATTGATTAACCATGTTGTGCTAGACAAACCCTATAAAATAGCCCCGTACCATTAGGGCATCTTCACAAGTCAAAATGTCTTATGGTAGAAGCTATGCGGAATAATATAGCTATAATCAAATTTGAAGGGATCAGCAGTGCAATTCTTAGCATGCAGAAGAGAGCAGAAATGGGGAGCCAGTGACCCTCTAGATACAGCTGGTCCACTTCCCATCTACACCAGCTGGAATGGTCAATGATCAGGAATGGTGGTTACAAACCTGGCATCTTCAGTTATTTAAAGAGGACCAGGGAGCAGGTATTGCTAAAAACCTCTGCCTCAGATCCTGGAGAGCCCCTGGGACTTATTCCTAGTTAAGTGTGCCTAAGGTTGCAGTCTAAGGAGCGCTGAAATAATTAAGTCATCATAACTAACCCAAGTTGTATTGCTTTCGGTATGGAACTTCATTATGACCAACTTTTCCTAGATAAGCTGTCATCCACCAGGGCTCTGCAGGGCTGTGATGTGCATATTCAAAGCTCTGCAGAGACAGGGGTTGCCCCAATCTGTACAATGTCACAGTAGGTATGACTTTCCACGCTGCACACAGACCTTGCCTCAACACACAAGAGGATGTGGCAGTCTCTGATCATGCAAGTCTCTGCGAGTTCGCTGGCATCTTTGTATATATGTGTCAAACTGAAGCAGAACAGGTAGTAGGGAACTGTACAGTTCTGGTAATTGTGACGTGCTCAGATTCCTGTATCCGCAGCCTGATTGTACATCAATTATGTTGTGCCTGATTCAAAAGGAAAGGGCCCCATTTTTGATGAATAGCTAAGAGGTCAGATCATTCTTAAAGGTGGGAGTGATTAATAAGGGCTATGCGTAAGTTTTCAAAAGTGTAAATAAGATGTATCATTCACATTAAGGGACAGCACTTGGCAGGATGATTCATCGGTTATTTGAAAGCATAAGATGACAAAGTTAGGGGCTTCTGTGAGCATGTCATGAACTAATCGGTTCATATAAAATATTAATAGAAAAAATACAAACTCTTGAGAGGAGTTTTCTCAAAGAGATTTTTAGAAATTTAAGCAAGAAAGGGCTGAAGCAGAGTCCATCAAAATTAAGTGGATGGTGGCAATAATCTGATTGTCTTCACTGTGTTAAAAAAAAAAAAATTCCCAATATTAGCCTCCCTTCCTACATATTAAGATATTAGTCCCCCTAAGACTTTGGGATTTTATCTACAGGTATACGGCCCATAACAGCTCATCTCTCTCAGTTGTTAAAATTGAACCATCCAATCAACAGCTTTGTGTGATGTTTCTGCTTCTCAATTCTGCCACTTCCAATTTCAAGTGAAGCCTCAAATGATAGAATATTTCTCCATTTAAAAACTCCCCCTGCACACAGTAAACTTGAATGACAGGGGAAAGCCTTATCCTTTGAGGGTGCTTAATATTGCAAACAGAGTCACTGTAGTACCTCAAACAGGTGAGTAGCAGGTTATTTCAAGGTACTGGGTTTTCCCTCGAAGGGGTAAATCTGAATTAAATGGAGGGGGACAAAATATGGACTGGCATTTAGATGAGCATTAATCTCATAGCAACAACTCCTCGCTTGTGGAATGCTCTCTCCAGGGAGGCTCGCCAGGCACCTTTGTTACATTTCTTTAGGCACCAGGTGAAAATTTTTCCTCTTCACCCAGGCCTTTGGCCTTTTAAACTATGGGGGCGGTGCTATTGTTTGTGTTATTTTGTTTTGTTTTGTTTTTATACTGTAAATTGCCCTGTGATCCTCAAATGAAGGGTGGTATAGAAATTTAATAAATAAAAATAAATAAAGTTTAGTAGTAGTAGTAGTAGTAGTAGTAGGGCATATGATCCACTGAGTTTTCTTAAGAGTAAATGCATTTAGGATTCTAGGGTTAGAAGTTGTTGTGTGCCTAGGCTACTCAAGTGCCTGACATAGCACTGGAACAGGGCCTGCATAAAAGACCACATGCCTCCTTCTGTGTAAAGGGATTTCCACATGAGTTCAGCAATTTGAGAAACCTCTGAGCACTTTGAAAAACATTTCATTTCATGACGTTCACTAAGGGAGAAGAATTTCAAAAAGACTTACTAAATGAGAACTGACTTTTCAAAGGGAGTTTGCATTCTGAAATGTACTCTATTGCATAGTGTTGGTGGGGAGAATTCCTCGTTCCGCCTTGCCTGTCTTTGAAGGTTCAACTTCTAATGCCATTTGCTTACATACTCTTTATCCCGGTTTTTGAACAGCTATTTTATACGTTCCTGTTTTTTTATTATTATTTGAACAAAGGGCGCCACAGGTGTCAGAATAAATGATAGCCAAGATGCATAAACTTTATTGTTATTATTACCCTTGTGATGAGCAAGTGTCCCATGTGGCTGTCTATTGGCTATTCAAATGGAAAACAAAAGCCTGTTTATCAGCTGGCTAATTATACTAAAATATGAAATAAGACTCCCAAAGGGACAGCTTCCTCCCATTTCTGTTTCCCCTCCCAAGCATAAACCTCCTCATGAACCAGACACTTCCCCAGTGTTCAAATGTTTATCACAGAGAACCACACCTGACTGTTGACCTTTCCTTTTTAGAGAGCTCTCTGATTGTCTCCTCCACAACCCCGGTGAAAGAGGAAGCACATTTCTTAGCATTTTCAAACTTCTCTTTATCTCCCTTTCTCACTTCAGGTACGAACAGGGAACTAAAATAAACCCAGTGGTGTCTGACATATTTCTTAAACATAATCTGGTAAAAACAATATTGCGAGATTGTATCTTTCTGCCATGTTACCAGCATCCTCCATATGATGACAGCAATGTATAGACTATTCAAGAGATTTGAAAAGGGGTGCAATACTTTTAATTTTTCAGTATCCCATAATTGGAGTATTAATAACAAGGCACTTCCTCCGAAACACTTGATGGTGGCAAAATATAACAAAGAGATATACTGATATAAAACAGTCATTGGCACAAACCCACTTCCTCAATAGAAATATTACATTTTTCAAGGACTGAAATCTGTAGCACCGTCTTCCTACAATTGTTTAGCACTTCATTTACCTGACACTGAAACTGAAAAGGATATCCTTCAGAAACAGAACTCCTACAAATGTTCAGTTTCAGTGGATTCCTTCATTTGAATTTTACAGATTCAGTAGACTCGAGTCTCAACATACTTGCTGCCAGATAAATATAGCTAAAGGCGGGAAAATGAGTTACAATCCTAATCTCAGTTTCACAAACCAGATTCTGGCAAGGGGAATCATTTCCTTTGATTCTGCTGTTTGCCCTGTTGTGCTCCAGTTGGATTCACCTTGAGGGAAAGCAACAGGGACCCTGCAGAAATCCTACCCCAAAATACATTTTCTCTCCATCCAGAGATTTTGTGATGGAAGAGAAGCTTGTGAACTTTTCTGGGGAGGAGAGGGAGAAAATGAGCAAAGAAATACAATACAACCTAGGTACAAATAAAATATGGAAGAAGAATGTTATTCACCACATGTCTAAATAGAATTAAATTTGAGATAAAAATAGGATTGGTAGCTGATAACCACCAAATTTTACCTCTAAGGCAGGGATGGGAAACCTGTGGCCTTCTAGATGGTGCTAGACTGCAACTGTCATCATCCCTGATCCCTGACCAGATCAGGGGCAGATCAGACTTGGAGCCCAACATCTAGAGGACCATAGATTCCACATCCCTGCTGTAAGCCACAGTTGAAAAAAATGAAAACTCACAAGTGTCTTCATGCCTGCTCATCTCACACACAGGTTCCCTCCACCTGTGCTATTCCATTGCTAAGCTACATACCTAAAATGATTGTCGCCTGGTTGCAAGAAGTCCAGATGATCTCTAGACTGCTAGGTCATGACTTTGTACAGATTTTTATATTGTCCACAGGGTCACTGTTGCTTCTTCGCCCTAGCATGCCTCTGGGTAATCCAGGATCTTATCAAACAACAAAGTTAGAACCTAATTAAATCTGCAACAATGTCTTCAGTAATTGCCTTTGAAAGACCCAACCAAGTTTCAGATAGGAAAAAATAATGAGTGGAATTATGCACTTGTTGAGGAACATTTAAAATATAAACATTTTTCTAGAACATTTAACCTGAAAGCAGCCCTGTTTAGGAAAGTTTTTAATGTTTGATGTTTTATTGTATTTTTAATATTCTGTTGGGAGCGGCCCAGAGTGGCTGGGAAGGCCCAGCCAGATGGGGGGGGTATAAGTGATAAATTGTTGTTGTTGTTGTTTTTGTTGAAACTCACATTCTTTCTGGTAAACAAAGTTTATTCCTAAAGTGGTAGGATCCTGAAAAAACTATATTTCCCATCCCAATGTTTTCAAGATAACGTCCAATTCAGTTATGTAGGGTTAGTAAGAAGCCTCAGGGGTCTAGGTAGTGCCCTGCGTGAAATGTGTGCCTCTTTAGATAGGATGTATCCCAGAACCCTCTGCAGGAAGAAAATGTCAAATGTGCTAATATTACTCTGCAGCAGAGGTGGAGGAGCTTTCCAGGGGCCACATTCTAGTGGTGAGCAAAGCATAAGGCCAAGGTGGCCATGAAAGTGTGTCCCAGCCACACCAAAGTCAGGTGTTTCTATACATGCACTCGACATGTCATCTCCATCAATGCAAGCAAGAGAAATCAGTACAGCTCAAGGACATATTCCAGCAGAGGAAAGTACTTGAGGTCAGTGCCCCTGAGAGGTATGGCTTAGGGAAAGGGCATAGCTAGCATCCCAAACACTGGATAGAGAGCCCTGGAGGACTGTATTAGGCCTAAGGTTCTGCGCACACCTCAACACAGAAAGGATTGACTGAAGGTAAAAAGCTTGAACCACTTCCCTGTCTTACAGCTGTGTATTTGGAAAGCTTTAAATAAAGAAAAAAGCAATCCTCTGTGGAATCGTTCCTTCCTTCCCTTCCTTCCTTCCTTTCCTTTTTCCCAATTTGAGTCACACAACTCAAATGGATTATTTGTGTGTTTGTTTTGTGGTAATAGTTTTAATTAAAGATTTCTTGGTTTACAAAAGTACGTGCAATGTCTCTTTTTCAAGTTATATTTTCTATAGGTCAGTTTCATTTGTTGAGACATTAGGGCTACATTAGGAAAAAAGGGGGGACAGGTGGAGGGGGCATGGTGGGTGGGGTCGGGTGGCAATATTTCTATTTTACTTAATGTATGTGTGGGGTTTTGCATCAGTGTCGCTTGTGCGGGTTCTTTTTACTATTCGCTTGTGTTCCTTTGGTGGTGAGAGAGGTTGGGGTTGGCCTAGGATGTGGTTGCTTGTTTATGATTGGCTGTGGTGAACTTTGTTTTCGTGTGTGAGTGGGGTGGGTGGGTGTTTTTTTAAATCAGGTTAGCCATATTGATTTGTATGCTGTTGGTGGATTCTTGTCGTTGTCTTGTTGTGCTGTGAGAGCCAGTGTGGTGTAGTGGTTAAGAGCGGTAGACTCGTAATCTGGGGAACCGGGTTCGCATCTCCGCTCCTCCACATGCAGCTGCTGGGTGACCTTGGGCTAGTCACACTTCTTTGAAGTCTCTCAGCCCCACTCACCTCACAGAGTGTTTGTTGTGGGGGAGGAAGGGAAAGGAGAATGTTAGCCGCTTTGAGACTCCTTTGGGTAGTGAAAAGCGGGATATCAAATCCAAACTCTTCTTCTTCTTCTATGTGATAAAGGGGAGCCATACTGGGGTGAAGGCATCTACTTCTATTTGTCCCCGTGTCAGTTTCAGTTTATTGGTTAATTTTTCTAGCAGGGCTGTTTCCCATACTATTTGGTCCTGATAGGTCTCTCCAGTGCCGTTCCTTCTCTTTCTGATGTTCAGGCTGTGGATGCTGTTACTTACCTAGTGAAATTGGCACCAGCCTTGCACAAGAGCAAGGTATCAACTGGCAAGATTCTGCAGAAGTTTTTTTTAAAAAAATGCTAAGGGGAAATACCTAATGATAATAATAATAATAATAATAATAATAATAGCCTGATGAGAGCTGAGCATGTTTAGTGGCCTTGGAATACTGACTGACTATTGTAGGAGGTGGGCAGGAAAGTGGCAGGAGCCTGGGTTGGAATGGAGTATCCTGAAGAAGGACATGGCTGGCTGGTTGTAACCGTGAACAGGAGCTTTCCGCACAGTAGCGTTTTATTGCAGGTCCCATTTGTAGATATTATTTCTCATCCCTGAAAGCCTTTTTTTGTCCTTTTTTGGGGGGGGGATTAGCCTGCATCTATACACTTCCTTTTCTTTTTCTTGTTGCCTGCCACTTCCACTCCCCCTCTCATTCCATCATTCCTCTCTAAAGATTCATAATATTCGGCAACACCTGCTGGGGCGGTTACAGCAGTTTGAGCTTTTGCCGTTAACTATGCCCTGCTCAGGTTTAAAGAGCTGCCATTTGCCTGCTCCAGTCCTTCTCGCTGCCCAGCCTTTGGCTATATATCCATGCCTTGAGGGATATACACAGTCCACAGAGCAGCCCTCAAATTTAGCAAGGTGGTACCAAGACACAAGAGTCCCGTTTCCCATTGTTAGGAACCGGTGATGCCGAGAATTGCTGCAAAAGCCTTTCCAGTACAGATGGCCAGCAGACTTAAGTGAGCTTGAGCAAGGGCCAGATCCGCTTTAATTACTCAACCTCCACTGTTCAATTCATGGCAGGGAGATTTAACTTTTAGCACACAAAACATGTCAGTAAATACCTGCCAATGCAGAATGCATTATTTAAATAACCTCCTTTCTTTTTCAACCTTTCTCTGGAAAAGCCTGAACATTATTTGTATGGATTTATGGAGATGTGAAAGCTTAAAGTAATGTTTCAGAACTAACAAATGTGGGTAGATGTGACTTGTAAAAAAAAGAGAGAAAGAAATCAGCAACAAGCTGATCATATACCGGAACAACAAAGACCGGGGGATTAAGGCAGTCAGGGAAGATGAAAGTGTAGGCAAGTTAGCGGGGGTGGGGAGGGGAGCATGAGCTCGCGAGGCGTTCCAAAACAGGTTGCACACACACACAAAAATGTTTAAAAGATTTGCCCGTGTGATTTCCCCCAACCAATCGAGAGATCACAGGCCTGCAAATGCTTACAAGCGCTCTTGTTTGATCTTTACAAGCCACAAATATTAAGTGAAGCCCCTTCCTTCGGCCTCCTATGACCTTTAATGGCGGCGGGAGAAGGGGGGAAGAGAGAGAGAGATGCCCTTGAAATGGTTTCAAAGCAATGAATTTGGCAAATAAATGTGAAAAGCTATTCCAGAAGTGTTGGATCCTCACATGAAATACTAAGTTAATTAGTAGCTCTCCCCCACCCCCTCAAGATGAACTGACACCCTTAAAGAACTAAGGAATTCCTTCCTTGTTCTGGACACCCACATTCCCCCCCCCACCTTGTTTGAACAATTCCAAGAAGTGATAACTCTGGAGTCTTAAGCATTGTGCTGACAGTCAGCTGTCATTCATTGTCCTTTCGTCTGACAACCCCAGGCATTCAGGCCTGGATTCATGAGTTTTCCCTTTCTCTCGATTTTTAAAAGGGGCTGGGGGATGGGTGAGTATATCAGAGGATTCAGCTGTGAATAGACTTTTGTTTTTCTCTTTCTTTTGCCGCCTGACTGTGTCAAATGCAGTGTGTCTCTCATGCAGTTTCCCTCTTTAGAGAGCCTTGCCTGGGCCAGCTAGTTAGTATTCAGAAACAAGCGGGAAAAGGATAAAATCCTTCTCTCCGGCTTGCTGAGACTGCAAATAAGCACTTAGACTAAAAAGTGGCATAGGGGGTGGGAGGGGAGAGAAGACTTTTGCAGCCCTTGTTGTTGACTGGGACCTGCCAATATATTCTCCCTCCAAATGGCATAAAAGAGAAATATCTAGGCAGTAGGAGGGATAGATGACAGTTAATACACTTGTAGTGTATTTGCTCGAAGACAGCTTACTTGTGCGCTGTACTCTGAACTGTAGGATTTGCCATTTAATCTTGTTTACTTATTGTAATGAGAATCAAATGGGGAAGTTAGCAGTGGAAATGAAAAATTCATCCTTTCCCCGCATGTAATAGAGTCAGTGCTCAGAAAGGCACAGATCAAAGTAGTCAGGGCTCTCGTTCCCATTTCATTTCTTGCTGAAACTCCCTCTCAGAATATATCAACCACTTTCCCCCTTTCTGGGGCTTAATAGTAAGGGAATACGATCCCCCCCCCCCAAGAAGGACAACATGCTGAAGAAAAATAGTTCATGGTGCTGTGAGACCTGGGCTGAAATCCCTGCTAGTCAGTTGTTGGGAAGAATTGAGCTTAACGCTCAGGCATCCCAAAACTAAAAGTATTCTAGTTTATTGTTGCTTCTATCAGTGCAAACTAGTTAACTTCCTAGTCTGACTAGTGGTGCCATTAGGGTAGGACTTGGGGACAGAAGTCCAGATGTCTGCAGAGTGAAGCGTAAGGCTCCCAAACTGACTTTAACCCAGTTAGACGTGAGGTAGAACACACTGATATCTAAAGAAGCCCCCACCATATAAGAAAAGTAGGCTCAGAGTCTAAAATCACCTAATTGCACCAATGATATTGGCCTAATATTTATACAGTATGCCTGCTTCTTAGGAGAAAAGCAATGACAAACCTAGACAGCATCTTAAAAAGCAAAGACATCACCTTGCCAACAAAGGTCCGTATAGTTAAAGCTATGGTTTTCCCAGTAGTAATGTACGGACGTGAGAGCTGTACCATAAAGCAGGCGGATCGCCAAAGAATTGATGCTTTTGAATTATGGTGCTGGAGGAGACTCTTGAGAGTCCCATGGACTGCAAGGAGATCAAACCTATCCATTCTCAAGGAAATCGGCCCTGAGTGCTCACTAGAAGGACAGATCCTGAAGTTGAGGCTCCAGTACTTTGGCCACCTCATGAGAAGAGAAGACTCCCTGGAAAAGACCCTGATGTTGGGAAAGATGGAGGGCACAAGGAGAAGGGGACGACAGAGGATGAGATGGTTGGACAGTGTTCTCGAAGCTACTAACATGAGTTTGGCCAAACTGCGGGAGGCAGTGAAGGATAGACGTGCCTGGCGTGCTCTGGTCCATGGGGTCACGAAGAGTCGGACACGACTGAATGACTGAACAACAACAACAATGTTCAAAAAGTCCACACACATCATCTCAGTAATCTTTCCAAGAACCCTCTAATGTAGACCAACATCATAATCTGCATGTGGGGGTGGTGTAGACGCAGTGCAGTCGTTCAAAGATAGGGGAAAAACTAGACAATAGTAATTACATTTAACACACCTGGATTGTTCTTTTTAACAGCAGCTGCAAACGGCCCCACCACAGTCCTGACACTCACAAAAATCCCCCTTCCCCAAACTGCTATTTATCTCAGAAGTTGCAAATGATGCCAATGGAAGCTTCCTGGCGAATGGGGAGAGTTGGTTTCTTGTGAGGAATATGGCAGAGAGAATGTTTAAAAAACGCAAACAGCCTTTCCCCATACACCAGTCTTAACCAAGCCACCCAAACACACACACACACAACACAACACAACACAACACGCAGCTCTTTTTAAAAAGGAGCGTGCACACCCCTCAAAACTCATATATTTTATTTATTTGCTTTTTCACCCTACCTTCCTTCCCTCCTGGAACTCAAGTGCCATACACGTGGTTCTCAGGAGGTCACCCATCCCAGCATTGACAAACGCAGACCTCTTTAGCTTCAGCAAGACCACATGAGCCTTCAAACTAGTTTGGTCCAAGGTGGCCTATTGAAGCTTATTGAAGAAAACACATGATTGAGGTGACAATTGAGCCAGGAATTTTCCAGATGCTCTTTGAAACATTCTACACTACTTTCTTCTTCTTCTTCTTTGGCCACCCTGTGGTCCATTCTGGGTGAAGTGCTTGACACTCAGGATTCATAGTTTTGAGTTCATTCCTCCATTTTATATACTTGCAGTAGTGAACTAGTCAGTGCCAGAAGGGATATTGATCCATGTGACTTGGCATGTTTCCAGGTAGGGTTACTGTCCCCTTCTCCTGTCCCTTCCGGAGACTCTCTTTGCCCACATCTAGAGTACAACCCTAAACTGGTGCAAGATATGGTGTGTTGGGCACACCACCAATGCACAATGCTGCATAGTGATGTAAAAACCCTTGAAGCCAATTCTGTCCAACTTTTTTGCTTTGGCACAGCAGTTCCTAGGACTAAGCCTCATCCTCTATCCTTAAAATGGGGAAGTGTTGTTATGTCAGCAAGTAAGGTATAGATTGCAAACCATTTTGCTTATTAATGCTGCTATGATAACACTTATCTTCCATGCTCATAACTCACCCTCCCCTCACTTTTCGCATTTATCAAATTATTTCCCCATTTTGCTAATGAAAAGTTGCACTCACTTTCCTTTTGGCTGTTCAGTTGGCACCTTCTACACTTCCTTTCCCACTTGGCCCTTATAAATACGTCCAGGATGCTACTATATTTTCTCTCCTCTGCTAACTTCTTTCCTGGTATCTATTAGAAGCTGGTAAGACAAAAGCACTTGATTGCAAACCAGCTGGGTGTAGTTGAGGTTACTATTTTGAAAGATATAATTTATCTTTAAATTGCACATAATCTAATTGTATGTGCACTGCCTACATCATTGCTCTTCCGTGACAACTGTAACAAAGAGACAGTGGGCACAATCTAGAAGGAAGGTCCTCTCCACTAGACTTTCCCAACCTGGTGCCCTCCTGATGTTTTGAGCTAAAATGCCCACCAGTCCTAGTGTGCATAGCTGTGCTGGCTAGGGTGAAGGCAACTGCAGTTCAAAACGTCTGGAATGAATGTGAGCAGTGCGATATCACACTATTGTTCTTGCACAGGCCATCTGTTGGGCTTGTGTAGAAGAACTTCACCTGGGGTTGTGCCCATTTATTGCACTGGATTGTGCCTAGCAGTGAAACAAAAATAAAGGAACCAAAATTTAGAACTGAGTTGTAGGGGAAGCTGGATTTCCATGCTCCCCAAAGAGTGACATCTTGGGCTGATCTTTCAGAGGGGTTCAAAAGTATCGCGAAAGTGTTCACTTAGCCAGTTGACTAAGCTACAGGACATAGTCTCTGTCCACACCTGATTCACCTGCCTTCAGTGACATCACAAAACAGCCAAATCTGATTGGCTGTGAGGTGCCATGACACCATCATGCTCCCTCTGTGGCACCCTGATTGGCTCAAGGATCACTAGAGAAGAAGAAGCCTCAGCAAAAAAGAATATATATATATATATACACCAAAACAGTCCCAGTCAGTGGTGCTATCAGGGCAGGACTTGGGGGCAGAGGTATAGGGCTGTCCTCAGCAGAGCTGGCATAGTATGTTTTGAAGTAAGTGAAGTAATACACATTATTATCTGTAAAATGTCTTGGATCATTACAGACAGTGTCTTAAATAACTTAAGTGTGCCAGTGAGAGGAAAGAAGAGCTACAAATCACTGCAGACTATGGGGGGTAGTGTGGGTTATATCAGGGGGCTGCAACCCCTCAAACCCCATTTTACTTCAGTTATTATCAAGAACGAAAATTGGGGGAAGCACTGCTTAAATATAATAGTTTCTATGCTACTGAATCCTTCTGCATGTACTCTATTCTGCTAAATGGTAATGTTCTCTATTGTGCCACATGGCAATTAAACAATGTTTGTTGAATTGTTTAATGATAAAATAAAATTCTGTGGTAACCAGACAGAGCCACATATGCCAACACAGGTACTTAACTTTTTTGTGACTGATACATTATGCCTCCCATGTCTACCTTAAGGCTTTATCTCACTGCTTTTGAAGTAAATGGGAGTTTAAGTGGGCTTTTAACTGAAGAGCATCTGTGCTCAGCCCTGGAGTATCATCAACACTCACAACTCCTGCAGTTTGTAAGCTCTAACCTGCCGTGTAGCTTTGGCTGATCCAAAGCTCAGACTTCTAGCCATCTAAGCTTTATTGAATTGAGGGAATTAAGGTGGGAAATGAATACAAACAGGTGGAGAGAGTCAAACGTCACATATAGGCTTTGCTACCAAGCATTTGGGAGCCAGGCTGGTAGCTGACTGAGGAGGAGGTGTTGTTGTTGTGGAACAAATGCCCTTCATCCAGAACTGGGCTACACCAGCCCTACAAGCTGATCGCTAAACAGGTGATCACCTGCACTGCTACCTCCTACAGTACAGATTAGGTACAGATCCATTATTTAATTTGAAATAGGTAGCCTTTGCCTATAGTTGCCAAATAAAATGGTACTTTGACTTATTAACCTCCGTAGCTTCAGTCTGGTCCACAATCATGGATAAGTGAATGCTTCTTCACTCAGCTCTTGCTTGTGGGCATATCATAGGAATCTTGTTGACCACTATGAGAACAGGATGCTGGAATGCATGGGGCTCTGATCTGGCATCCTTATGGGTGACTCTGCAGTGCCATCTCCCCACTGCAAGGTAGGGGATAATGGAAGTATTGGTGGTGAAAGGTCCAGGGAATACAGGGATTTGAAATCTTCGCAAGTTTGATGCCCTTGAGATTTGAGGCTTGCCAAATTTGTATTAACCTATTATCCCAACTGGATTTTTAGTTTGTGATGGCTACATAGAATCATCTCTTGGTGCAAAGAGATCTGCAGTCTGAGATTTGCTGGCTTCTGCAGAAAAGGAATAACCATTGCTGTCTTGATTTTATAGCATACTAGAAGTACTTTGTAGAGCACTTTGAATATGTACTGTAACAGGATATATACTGTACATATTTTATGTTAACAATTATTTGCAAAATAGCTTTGCAAGACCTGTAGGCAAATCACAGTAAATTTACAGGAGAGGAAACCAAGTTTAGGGGGAAACGAATGAGATTTGACTGGCTTTGAAAACCTGTTGAAAGACAACATATCATCTCCAGACTCAGGATGAGGGATTGATGGGACTTCTGCTCCAACCCTAAACAAATATGAAACAAACACATGAAGCAAAGAATGGCACCATAAAGAAATGGGAGATCTGTGGTCATCCAGATGTTTCTGAACTACAGCTCCCATCAGCCACAGCCAGCATGGAGAGTGATCAGGGATGATAGGACCTGTACTTCAACAGCATCTGGAGGGCGACAGGTTCCCCAGCACTGACATAATACATCACTGCCTTGTTAAAGTGTTAGAAAATGTATGGGAGGGGTGGAGGATCCACACAGACACACACAAACTTCAATTTATGTAGGTACAAATATACAGAGTGAACCATTTAATGGAGAATAGCTCCTTATCTGTAACTTACTTTACAAGGCAACTATTAGTTCTTGTTATCAGAGGTTTTGCAGAATCTTCATATTTTGCTAAAAGCTATATATAGGATTAGGTTTTATTCTATCTAATCAGATGTTTTCTATGTAACTTGGATTTTTGTTGTTTTTTTACATATCACTACAGTTTTGTTTTGTGATTTTAAAATCATGCTACCTACAATTTTTTATCTGTGTCCTGCTGTGTAATAATAATAAAAAATCAATGAAGTTAAACTGTGAAAAGTCAACGCCTTTTTCTTCTCTTCACAAAGCATTTTGCAGTAGGTGGCAAAGTATTTAAGCCATTTCGAATTCATGTCAACTATCCCAGATATGCATGGGTAAGAAGAAGGAAAGGCTGTACTTCATTATTTGCAGCAATGAATTGACATGGAAGAAAACATTTTAAAGAGTCCAATTGTCGGGGTTTGGGTGCTGGAGCTCCTCGTGCACGGCCTTGGATTGGTTATGCACGAGGTACCAGTTGCGGGGAAAGTGGCCAGCGTTCCGCGTGCTTTTGAGCACGGTCGCCGGCCAGGCCTCACAGTCTGAAGGATGATGAGTAAGCCAATTGACGACTCCGATGAAGTGTGAGTTTCTAATTGCCTTCTTTAATGAACAGTTGCCTCGTGAAATAAAATATATACCCTGACTCTGAATAGACGGACCAGTTTAAAGAAATAAAAATTTTACTTTATTCCCCCCTTTAACCCCAAAGGAAGACAGACACCGGTTGTATCTTTAGTGGCTTCGGCAGAACCCGCATAGGCTCGTCCCCTAAGCTAAGTTCTCCTAAGCTTAAAGACCCTGCGCGCCCAATCTTCCGCGAGGCTAACTAAATAAACTAAAACCGAAATATCTTCCGCAATTCTAGCCCTAGGCTAAACCTAAAGAAAACCTAACTAAGGCTAAACCGAATGATCTTCCGCGATCTAACTCTAACTAAAGAAAAACCCATCCAACCCGTCCAGCCCGCTCCTAGCCCCTTAAACTAAACTTGACTTCAACTAAAACCCAACTAAAAGAACATAAGAAGAACGTGCGGTCTCGTGCTACTCCTCCTGCCTAAGCGGGGTGCCTCTGCCTTTTATTAGGGAACAAACGTGACATCATCATTAGTACTTTAACCAATAAAATCACTGTTGCTGCCCTCCAAAAGGGCGGGAAGCAAGTTTAACGCTCATTAACAACTTTGAACATGACCGGATCTACAAAATAAAGGCGGATTAATCTTGTAAGTGAATCACACTATTCATTCATGCTTTCACTTTCACTTTTGCGCGCAATTATACCAAAAGTTAACAACTTTGAACAACCCATAAAATAACCAATTAATTATGAATCCATGGCGGATCCGTGAAACGTATTCCGACATATCATCTTTCTTTTTTTGTTTTAAATTAAATTAATTTTGATTTAGTTATATAAAAAAAAATTAGAGATATCATAAGCATTTATCTTGACACAAACATTACCATTTGCTTCGATATAAACCTCGACATGAAAAGGCAAAGCGTCAACAGCGCTGACAGTGTCCACATCAAGACTGTGATATAAACACCAGCAAAACTATCAACATCCACCCCTTTCATAGGAGGAAATACTTGTACAATAATGTAGCAATAAAGTCATGAAAATAACAAACCACTAGCCGAACATAAAAAATGATCGATCCGATACACTGTAAACCTTCTAGGCATATATAAATACTTCAATATGTAGTATAACACAACAAATCACCTCATAAGCATGTATACTTTCGCGTGCAGCGTAAAACAACAAATTACTCCCCAAACACAAGAGAGGACCTGATACAGGTCCAAAATTAAGAATAACGGATAACGACTGCCCAAACATAAGAGAGGTCCCGATCCGGGACCCAAAATTAAAGTATAACTAGAGCTGGGGCTACATGGCCTACCCAGACCCCTCCCCCATTTTTTTTAAATTTTTTATTTGGAAACTAAGGAAAATGGATAAGGAAACATAAAAGGGTTGTGGCTCTGAGGCTACAGAATCGAGGGAACTTTAGATTCTGGACTTACCACAGCGACCACAGGTAACGGGGAACTAGGGTCCGATTCCAGAGAGGGGATTTAAGCCACCTATGTACAAGTGGTTTTCGCCACAAGAGGGGATTTAAGCTACCTACATAAAGGTGTCCCAGCCAGGATGAGGATTTAAACCATCTACGCAAGGGTTTCCAGCGAAACGAGATGGGAATTAAACCAACTACATAAGGGTCTCCCATCAACAGCAGGAAACAGAGTGAAGGGAAAAGCTGGGAACCTGGTTTACTGCCAAAGGTAGCATATAGAGGGGTATTCTTCAAAGAAAATAGGGGTACCAAAAGGGTAGGACGCCACCAGACTTGACACATATATCTTGAACAAATCCGAGAATGACCAATTCTTTGACCAAAGGAAATATTTCAAATAAGGCATATAAGTGTTACCACATTTTGAACTACAACTTTTGCAAGCACAACGTGGAGATTTAGGATTATTGAAATAAAACATATATGTATAAATATGTCTATGACTAGAACTGCACAAAGACGATGCTTTGACTTTACATAAACATTTCCATATCATCAAAGTTGTGACGCTCTAAATGGAAACCATTTCAGAAAAGTTTTCATGTAAATAAACATCCATATCATTAATTACCAAGCTATATGGAAAACACATGCAATATGCGAGGCGGATATTTCAAGAAGCATACAAAGGTAAATATGCAATTTTTACAAGTACAAGACAGGTTTAGAACTGCAAAATGGTGTTGGAGAGGAGGATGAAGACGATGAATGAGTTGCCGGTCGTCTTCTTCTCCGACTACACATGACCATGTAGAAGAAATAGTCCTGGAACTCAGGAAAAGTTCATGGAGCTCAGGAAAGTACTGAAACATCGAGTTCTGAAGAAACAATGATACCTGTAGAAGAAAGGAGGTTAAGCAAGCAAATCAAGGTGATCTGCTAGTGAATGCAGGTATGGGAATAACTGGAACAAATCTAGGCAGCCAGGAACCAAGGGGCTGCCCAGAGGCAAACAAAAGGCATAGGTTGAGGATAGTTGAAGAGTTGCTGCATTTGACACTGGAAACTAGTGCAGTCAAACAACGAGGTGGATATTCTCAACTTGGTTCCTTAGCTCTCCAAGGGCGCACACATCTGGCAGGCACCCAAACAGCCTTTTCTTCAAGGGCAACGGCAGCATACCCACGACCCCAAGTGATGAGTGGAACTGGTCCTCGCCATTCAATATCAGGCAAGAGGCGATAAGAGACCAAAGGTCGAGGAAGCTGTTCTTCTTTCTTGAAGTGGAGATCCACTGGGGAATGAGGCTTGTTATGTGGAAAGAGAAGAAAATTTAAGGTGAACAGCACCTTTGCAACTGCCAAAGGGATCTCCGAGGCTGGAAGGTGACGTCCTGCGGTCTGTTTGTGGAGCAGAGTTTTGAAAGTGAGGTGTGTCCTTTCAATGAGAGCTTGGCCTGTCGAATTAAACGGAATCCCGTGGGATAGGGAAATATTCCATTGCACACAAAAGTCATTAAAGGCCTGAGAAGCATAGGCCGGGCCATTATCTGTTTTAATGGCTTGAGGTTTTCCCATAACTGAAAAGGTTCTCATGCAGTGCTGTATGACGTGCCTCGTAGTTTCTCCCTTCAGTGCTGTAGCCCAAATGAAACCTGAAAAGGTGTCCACTGTGACATGCAACTTAGACATTGGAGCAAGGGCTGGGACATGTGTCACATCCATCTGCCACAGCTGATTCGCCTCCGTGCCTCGAGGATTTACAGCGTCAAATGGCAAGCAGATAGGAGACTTGGAGCACGAAGGGCAGCATGAAATAATGTCCCTTGCTTGTGACATTGGAATGTTGAAGGTCTTGTGTAGAACCTTTGCTGATTGGTGGAAAGTTTCATGGCTTGTCACAGGATTGTCGAACAAGGAGAAAGCTAGAGTCCTGAGGGCAGCGTCTGCTACTGCATTTCCTTCCACCAGGAATCCTGGAAGGTTAGAATGAGAGCGCAAGTGTGCAGCAAAAAAGGGAAATGAACGTCTCTGTAGTAGTTCTTGAAGCTGCGCGAACAGATTAAAGAGATTTTCGTCCATGGACGGAGACAGATAAGCAACTGGAAGCGATGATAACAGTCTATATACATACTGAGAATCTACAACGAGGTTGAATGCTTCTGTAGTGAAAGTTTTAAAAGCGAGAATCACTGCTGCCAGTTCCGATCTTTGTGCTGAAAGTTGTTTCTCTGTAAACACAGTTTTCCATTGTCCATCCTCCTTCCATGCAAGGACACCATAGGAAGAGGAACCATCTGTGAACAGAGTTTTTGCAGTGGGAATAGGCTGAAGCACCAACATGGATGAAAGGTGATAGTTTACTTGTTGCAACAAAGTGAATCTTTTGTCCTTAGGAGGATTATACAAGAATGAACCGACAAAATCTGCAATAGCAATTTGGAAACTATCTGAAAACTGAATCAAAGTTAGTACTTGTTCTTGAGAGAAGGGAAGGTAGATGGAAAGTAGATCATTTCCACTCAGGCGAATTGCACGGCCTCTGCACTTAACAAGGAGATCAGCAACAGCGTCCATACTGGGGTACACATTCCTTTGAGGCGTGTGCGAAAGATGAATCCACTCCACGATCGCCACCTTTGAGGAAGTATCCGGAACGTATAAGGCTGCTGTCGGCAATCTTGGTGTAGTGAAGATAGCACATGAAAGAGCGCAGTTGGCTGTTGGCACACGATCTACAGCTATTTGGTGCAGTTTTGTGTTTACCCCTTGTAAAGCAAGACGCATCTCAGAAGTGCATGGAATAACATCTGAAGGAGATGTATGTCCCTTAAGAGCAGAAAACAATGGCGAGAGTTCAGATGTTGGAACTGCTAGAGACTTTCGAGCCCAGTTTATCTGTCCCAAGAGATGCTGCAATTGTGTTAAAGTAAAGGATTCTGGAATGACTATGCTCGGCATCTCTGGCAGGGCTGTATCTTGAAGCAGTCTGTGACCCAAGTAATGAAATGGAGCAGTGCGCTGTACCTTTTCTGGGGCAATACAAAGCCCAAAAGAGTTCAGGATGCGCGTAAGATGCTCAATATGATGCTCTGAGACCTTTTCTCCATGGATCAAGATGTCATCCATGTAATGACAAACTTCTAAGGCTGGATATTGTGCTCTGAAAGGCTGTAATGCTTTATCTACAAAGTTCTGGCAGAGAGTCGGCGAATTCACCATTCCTTGAGGGAGTACCTTCCAAGAGTATCTGGAAGCTGGTCTGGTGTTATTGAACACAGGTAGAGTGAAAGCGAACTTTTCTTGATCTGCAGGTGCCAGTGGAATGGTAAAGAAACAATCTTTAAGATCGATGATTGCAAGCTGATGGTTTCTAGGAATGAGGTTAGGGTTAGGAAGTCCACATTGAAGGGGACCCATTGGAACAATTCTTTCGTTGATTTTTCTCAGGTCTTGAAGCAAACGCCATTTTCCACTTTTCTTCTTGATGACGAAAATTGGAGTGTTCCAAGGGCTATTAGAGGGTTGCACACGATCCTGGTGTAGCAGCTCTTTGATTAGGGCCTCTGCTGCAGCGAGCTTTTCTGACGTCAGCGCCCATTGGTCGACCCATACAGGGGGTCCTTCCTTCCATGTGAGTGGAAGAGCATGTACTGGCGCTGATGCAAAGGCCCACATCAAAAATGTGTATGGACAACAGTTCTTGCTTTAGACAACAAGTCTCTACCCCAAAGGGTGATAGGCACATCCATAACAAGTGGACGGAGCTGCACCATGGAGCCTGAGTCTGACTGGAAGGTAATCGGATGCACACTCTGGTGGGCGGGTTCGAAACCTCCGACTCCGAAGACTTCCTGGGTGACAGTCGTTGCCCACTGGTCAGGCCAATCCTTTCTGGCGATCACTGTGACATCTGCGCCTGTATCAAGAAGACCCTTGATCTTTCGTCCACCCATTTCTAAGACGAGATGAGGGCGTTCTTCTGTAATCTTGATTAGCGCCATTGCTGTCTGAGGAGGCAAAGAGTCTACAGGAGCTGTAGGCGTAGAAGTAAGCAAATAGAGTCTGGCAATTTCCAAACCTTTTGTTAGGACACAAGGAACAGTTGAAAATCCTGGAATCAGCAACTGCGATGAATCTGTGATTCGAACTAGGCCTGCAGTCAATGTGACTGTGGCAGGGAGGCGATCCATCCTAGGCAGGATAAGGCAAATTGAGGTGTCTGGGAATGGACCACGAATGGATGTTGGCAATTGCTGAGCAAACCATTGATTTGAAAAATAACAGTCCTCTGTTAAGAAGAGTGGTATACCTGGGACAGAAGATTCTTCTTGTTCTTCGTTGGCAGTGTTTGAAGATATCTTTTTGGCTTCGGGTTTTTTGCACTGCTGAAGTTGGCAACTCTGAAGCTGCTTGGCGTTGAGTTGGCAAACTTGAGGTTCCTCTGTTGGTAAAAGTTGCTGATGCTGTTGAACCTGCTGGCATTCAGTCAGTTGTGCATCAAACTGGCAGGATGGAACTTCTTCTTTGACACGAGGCAGTAGAAGTTGTTGTTCCTGATAGTTGTTTGGTTGTGGCGGGCTGAGCTTAAAAGCTGGAGGTGACACAAAGGTGTGGACATTGTTAACTGGAGTGATGCTTAAGCTTCCACAAGAGGGAGCTGGCTCACTCACTTGCATTCTTTGGCCACATGGAAAGTGATCATCAGCTGGGTTGCAACTTGAACACTGCTGTTTCATCAAGGGCAAATGTCCTTCAATGACAGATTGACCTTGATTTGAAGATGAATAAAGCTCAGGAGTTGCGAGATTGATCTCAGTAGGATGTCTTCTCAACGTTGAAGGCAATTCTGCGATCAGAGGCTTGACTGTGATTGCTTGCTGTGAAGCAGGATCAACATCAGCAGGAACTGAAGGGCGGTCAGCAGAAGGTGAACTGAATGCTGTGTTCTCTACTGGAACCCTTTGAATAGGTAAGGCAGATGATGAAACCTCTGGAACCTGAATGCTTGATGAGGTCACATCTTTTCTCTGGACATCTGAAGAGTAGATATCTCTCTGGATCACTCCTTTTTCCTGATGACCTGGATAAGGAGTAGCGTTGTTCACCTTTCTGGGATGGTTGACCTTCATGATGTTCTTGAACTTGCACCCTATTGTTTTACCGGGGCCGGGGCGCGGCCCGCAGAACCGTTTCCCTGAACTGGAGATGAGGTAGGTGATGTGTTTTGTGGATTCAAGCGACAATCATTCGCCCAATGAAATCCTTTCTGACAGATGGGACATCTCTCTGGCGGCTTGGCAGAAGGCCTTGGCGTTGTTGTGCACTGCGACCGGAAATGCCCATCGCCTCCACACCCATAGCACTTCTTGACTGGCGTAGAGCTGTCTTGACGTGGCATCTGTACCGCAGCTGCCAAGAGCTGTGCTTTGTAGGAGTGGGTACCGACATTCTGGCAGACGCGTAGCATCTCAGTCAATGTGGCATCTGGACGAGCTGCAACTGCTGTTAGGGCATTCTTGCAGTCATCATTGGCATTTTCAAAGGCAAGTTGTTTTGTCAGCATGTTTCTGGCATGACGATCTTCTATCTGGCGTTCCACTGCAACAATCAGGCGATCCACGAAGTCCCCATAAGGTTCTTTTGGACCTTGCCTAACTGCAGCGAATCCTGATACTGAGCTAGCATCTGTGCGATTGGGTAGTCTGCGCCAAGCTTTGACTACAATGTCTGCTATGGTGACAAGTGCAGCATCAGGTATGGCTAGCTGTTGATTGAGATTGGAGTAATGTCCTGATCCTGTGAGCATATCTTCTGTGGCAAGTGGCGTTGCACGTCTGGCTGCTACTTCTTTCCACTCTTGCAGGCACAGAAGAGCATCTGTAGGCGACAGGAAGGTGCGAAGAATCAACTTCCAATCAGATGGCAGAAGTCTACTAGTGGACAGTCCTTCAAGTAAACTTCTAGTATAAGGAGCTTGAAGTCCATTTTCGCGTATGGCTTTTCGCAGTTCACGTAGTGTTTCAAAAGGAATGGCTTGATATCTTGCAGGTTGTCCTCCATTAGCACGAATCACTGGAAAGATGTGCATTGGATCAGCACTAAAGTCTATTTGTCCCAAAGCTGCTTCCAAAGCTTGGGTTCTGCAGATGGGCTGCATTGCTGTTGGATCTGTAGGTGGCATCAGTGAGTTTAAATCTTCTTGATGCTTTCCAAATGATGAGCCACTAGATGGTGCTAAAGAGTCTTTGACATCTGGATGCCTTGAAGATGGCTGACTATGAAGACAAGATGGCTGACTTGAAGTTGGATGAAGACAAGATGGCTGACTTGAAGTTGGATGAAGACAAGATGGCTGACTTGAAGTTGGAGCATAAGGTTGTTGGCTCTGTATTGCAAGTCCTGGCATCTGGATCATCATTGTTTGGCTTTGCTCTTGTCTTGGAATCTGCATTGGCATTGGAGGTGCTGAAGGGTTGGTAAATTGCTGTTGTGCTGCTTGCATTGAAGCTTGGATTGCTGTTGATTGGAAATCAGCTTGCTGCAAAACTGGAGCTGCTGGCTTGAGCGCGGCCTGCAGGGCAGCAGGGTTTGCTGGCAAAAAGGCTGCTTGCTGCTGCTGCTGCTGGATCGCTGGCAAAAGCGCGGCTTGCGATGGAGGAAGCGGGACCGTTGCTTGGAGCGAGGTCCGCGGCTGCTGCTGACTTGAAATCGCTGGCTGGTAAAAGGCCTGCGATGACTGCTGAGCGACTGGCGGTGGGGCAGTCCGCGGCGGGGCTTGAAAGGCCGACGGCGTCTGCTGCACCGGCACAGGCGGCAATGAATCTGGCAATGACAAATTGGACAAGGGCGAGTGCGTGTACGACAACGGGGCCTGAACTGGCTGCTGCGAGGGGGCCGAAAATGGCACAACCGCAAGCGGCAGCACAGGGGCACTATTAAAAGCAGTATTTCCCAAATTCACTGTTCCATTAAGCAAAACATTTCTTGGAGCGATTTGTTGAAAGCAGTTTCTTACTTTGCTCCATACTAATTGTACAGGAATTCCGATTTTCGGGTTGGCCATAAATTCTAACCCGATCCTTTCCCATGAAGCTAAATCTTTCGTTCCCTCCTTAGGGACCCAGGGACAAATTTCCCCAATGGTTTTAACTAAAAGCTCTACTTCTGATTCAGAGACAGGGTGACCATTTCTTTTCAAAAGGTACAATAAATCTTCACAAAATTTTACTTGAGCAGTTGAGAGTGAGGAGCCCATTTTTTAAACACTTTTCAAAAACTTTTCCTCCCCCACCCGTAGGCTTCTACTAGGGGACACCGGTTCTACCCGTAGGCTTTAACCGAAAAACCTGGCACCCGTAGGCTTTAGCCAGAAAACCTCCACCCCCACCCGTGGGCTTCTACTAGGGGCTACCGGCCCTACCCGTAGGCTTTGACCGAAAAACCTGGCACCCGTAGGCTTTAGCCAGAAAACCTTTCCCTCCCACCCGTAGGCTTTTTCGGGAGACACCGGCCCTACCCGTAGGCTTTGACCGAAAACCCTGGCACCCGTAGGCTTTTGCCAGACCCTGGCACCCGTAGGCTTTTGCCAGAACCCTTCCCACCCGTAGGCTTTAGGGAAGACCTTACTCTGCCCGTAGGCTTACACTAAACTCCTTGCCGCTCTACCCGGGGACCCCTTGGGGCAAAATATACGCGCGCGACTTCTATTTACACTACTTTGGGCAAGCGGTGGATTCGCGCTACTGCAGCGAAATCCTGGATAAACCGGGCCGTTATACCTCACCTCTCAATGTCTGTTTCCGAGCCACTTCCGATATGTTGCCTTTAACCGGAGTCTTCGTGGAAGCGATTTTTGACTACGCTTTGCCTCAGAGAGGGCACCACTTGTCGGGGTTTGGGTGCTGGAGCTCCTCGTGCACGGCCTTGGATTGGTTATGCACGAGGTACCAGTTGCGGGGAAAGTGGCCAGCGTTCCGCGTGCTTTTGAGCACGGTCGCCGGCCAGGCCTCACAGTCTGAAGGATGATGAGTAAGCCAATTGACGACTCCGATGAAGTGTGAGTTTCTAATTGCCTTCTTTAATGAACAGTTGCCTCGTGAAATAAAATATATACCCTGACTCTGAATAGACGGACCAGTTTAAAGAAATAAAAATTTTACTTTATTCCCCCCTTTAACCCCAAAGGAAGACAGACACCGGTTGTATCTTTAGTGGCTTCGGCAGAACCCGCATAGGCTCGTCCCCTAAGCTAAGTTCTCCTAAGCTTAAAGACCCTGCGCGCCCAATCTTCCGCGAGGCTAACTAAATAAACTAAAACCGAAATATCTTCCGCAATTCTAGCCCTAGGCTAAACCTAAAGAAAACCTAACTAAGGCTAAACCGAATGATCTTCCGCGATCTAACTCTAACTAAAGAAAAACCCATCCAACCCGTCCAGCCCGCTCCTAGCCCCTTAAACTAAACTTGACTTCAACTAAAACCCAACTAAAAGAACATAAGAAGAACGTGCGGTCTCGTGCTACTCCTCCTGCCTAAGCGGGGTGCCTCTGCCTTTTATTAGGGAACAAACGTGACATCATCATTAGTACTTTAACCAATAAAATCACTGTTGCTGCCCTCCAAAAGGGCGGGAAGCAAGTTTAACGCTCATTAACAACTTTGAACATGACCGGATCTACAAAATAAAGGCGGATTAATCTTGTAAGTGAATCACACTATTCATTCATGCTTTCACTTTCACTTTTGCGCGCAATTATACCAAAAGTTAACAACTTTGAACAACCCATAAAATAACCAATTAATTATGAATCCATGGCGGATCCGTGAAACGTATTCCGACATCCAATGACTTCATTTTCTTTGTGTGCTGAATATCAGGGGTTCCATACCATGAATGTTTTGCCTATGTAATGCATAATGAATTCATTGATAAGCTATGCATAGATTTTATGTTAGAAGGAGAGCAGTTGCACTGAAATTTCGGACTCATCTGAAGATACAGAATCAACCCACACATTTTCACTATAACCAAGTTTAGACGCATTAAAGCCAGATTCTTGTCATTGACTTCTGCAGAATTAAGGTTAAACTGGGAGCAAGTCCCACTGACCTCGAAAAGACTTATTTCTCAGTAGTGATGTATAGGATTTCACTGGAAATCAATTATATCCAAGCACAGTGGCTTAACTATAATTTTTTTGTTTTGTTTTCAGATTGTTTATTTGCTACTGTGTTCAGGAATAGTCTCATGCTGTTTCTGACAAGATGCATAAATGATGATGGCCCTTGTGTCTCAGAACTGGACTCAGGCCTGGACAGGGAGCTATGGATAAGCAGGAAACTTAGAAGCTGTGTGCTGCGTGCTACACCTGCCACAGCTCATGATAGGCATACCAGGAGAAGGAAAGAGAAACAAACGAAGACAGAAGGCAAGTCCCACCTCTGCACAGTGCTACTGCCAGAGCAAACCTTTGCAAGCCAGAGTCATTGCCCCAAGAAACCATCTCTATAAGAGATGACTTCCAGACATACTTGTATGTCAGAGATGGAGAGTCTGTGGCTCTGCACATGTTGCTGGACTCCATAACCCATTAGCCCCAGTCAACATGGTCAATAGACTGAAGTTATGGCAGTTGTAGACCAACAACATTTGGACGGCGAGAGTTTCCTCATCTCTGCTGATGAAGAAATGTGTGAGGGAGTAGTCAGGTGAGCTAAAGGCCATGAGAGGGATGTCTGATGGAATCCTTGCCCATATCCCCTCATCGTGAATTATTGCAAGCCTCTCTGCATGAAGCTAGTGCCTAGAGATGAGTTGTACTGAGAGAGAATCAGAAACATGCAGCCATTAAAACAAAAATACTGATATAGTTGTCTCCCAGAAGATGTCTTTGTTTAAGACTTCTCCAGTCACAACATGACTGCCAGATCACCTAACAAAAACTGGGTTCCCCCCCCCTTTGCGAAGCAGAGCTTATCCTGTGTTTCCAGCTTGTCAGAGTTTGCAATTCTTTTGTATATTTTTGTGGTGCTTTTGACATTCAGAAACAACCTCAACCCATGCAGCAAACGGCAGTTAGAAAAAGTGCAGCCAGGGAGTTAAAATATTCTCTTTACTTCTTTCTTCTTCCTTTCTTTTTTTTAGATATTTCAAAAAGCACCAACCTAAGCACGTCCACAGGAATTTTTTTTTATATTAGCAATGTCTAAAAATATTTGGAGGTGAGCCCTCTCCTCCTGTAATAGCCTAAAAGAGCTGACGTGTTATCACGTATGGTTGAAATGTCTTTATCTGGTTAGCTTCATGCCTGTTTGAGAAGTGTGGGGAGTTCAGTTTCCATCTGTGTGTGTGCCCAAAAGGTTACTGAGTGTCAGATGTCGGGGCTCAGACTAGGTCAATCAGGGATGCAGAAATGTGCAAAAAAATGATAAATGGCTTCAGAGGAGAGGGGAAAGCGCAAAACCAAAGCTTCTGTAATAAGCAATCTCTTAAGCAGCCCCCTTCAAGGTCAGCATGGTGTAGAACCGCTGTGCTTTTATGGGAAATGGCTACTCTATATATAAACTGGGACATTATGAAGTGGAAAATTAGGAAAAGCTGGTGGGAGAATGATATTCTTAGAGAATTCATCTTCCGCTATCCACTAAGAATGATATGCTTAAAAGTTCCTCCATGGTTAACTATACTCAGAATCCCAGTTCTGATTGGATGTTAATAGGAGCAATTATGGCCTGATCATAATGGGATGCATTGTCTGCTGCTGACTAAGGCATAGTATTTTGTACCTCCCAAATGAGGAATGAGGCAGAATAAGACAAAATGTGAGGATCTCAAGACAACGATTGCTCTAGAAATAACACCAGGCTACTGTCAAGACCTTGCGATTTGCAACCAAGCCATATGACAGCACAAAACAATGCCATACACAGATCAGGACGGAGTGGCGAATGTCAGTGCCAACATGGCTCCTGTATCATAGAGAAGTATGAGACTATGACTGGTTCAGTGATGACCCAAGGCTGCTGACTGTTCCCATTAGCTCAGCTATGTATTGGTATCCAGCAATCAGAATGAACTGCTGTGTAGATCACATAAGTCACAAAACAAGGATCAGGACTATTCCAGATGTTGTGCAGATGCTAGTGCACTGTTTACATGGGGGGTGGATGTGGCTGTATAGTATTAACTGTAGTATGTCTATGGAGTTCCACTGTGAGAACAGAGGGCTGTATTCAGCTAAGTCCTACTCAGAAATTCATGAACCTAAGTTGGTCGTGAATTTTAGCTTCAATAGCTTCACTTAGCATAGAACATGGAATGTCATTCAAAACGCCTGTTAGATGGATCTTTAGTGTGATCCACAAGGGCTCTTGCACTAGTGACTGGGACAGTGGCGTGGAATTTGTGGCTCAGTTGCACAGTGGCACATAGTTGATTTGCACATGAACCATGGACCAATCAATATGTATGTGTTCTTTCATCACTGTAGGAATAGCACTGGAAGTGATGTGCTAATAAGATCTTAGCATGGAGAACACCAACTGCCGCATGGGTTCAGAGTCAGTACTGACTAGCAGTGGCTCTCCAGGGTTTCAAACAGGGATCTTCCCAGCCTTACTGGAACCTTCTGCATGAAAATCAGGTGCTAACAGGAATAAGGGCAACCTGATGAGAGTGACTTGCAGCAAGGGGCTGTGCACCAGCATTTCTCATTTTAGAAACTGAGCACTGTTTGCGTGTCGAGGTCCCCAAGCCACCCCTCAAATAACACACACTTCACACAGGAATTTAAGTTTAAGGTTTTTGGCATAATTTTGGCCACAACTTTATTAAAATACAAAATGTGAGTGGTTGCTCTGCGCCGCCTTGTGGAAGTCAGTAAAGGGAAAACACTTTGGAGAGAGAATGGGGGCCGGGGGATCGCGCCCTCGCCTCTCCCCTAATGTTCCCAGGGGCTCTTGCGTGGCCCTAGCCCCTGACCAGGGGATATGGACAAAAACATGGTGAGCCCCTGGATTCCTTTAACGGAATTACCTGTGCAGCAGCAGCATTGGCGAGGCAGGCACAGCCAACCACTTCCCCTCCACCAACCAATTTTAACCAATGCCTAACCGCAACCTTACAAGTTGTGACTAATTGCTACGCAGTAGGCAAAAACCAAATGGCACCAGACCATCAGCCAGATGGAAAAATTCCTACCAGGCCCCTGCCCAAAAAGCAGACGACCCCATGACAGGCATAGCAAGGTCAATGCAGAAGCCTAAAATTATAGGGAGGGAGGGCGGGTGACCCGATGCACGCAGCAAAGAGGGGCTCACGCTGCGTGCCAGAAACATATATAGCCTCTGGGCTGTCCATCAAAACTTGCAACATTCAATTCTCCCCAACAACCCACAGAACCCAATCATAGTCCTTGGCCATCTAAACGATCCCGCCCAGCAACAGAGAGGTGTCTTGTTGGCCCCCACCGCAACACGTGCTCTCCATGAAGGAGAACCCGCTTTGTACCAACACGACCATTTCCATCCCTAAAGCAACTAGGCAAAAAGGAAAAAGAACTCTGCTCAATTAGACCCTGTTGTTACTTTTAATGAGGACTGTTACAGAGTAATTGGAAACATATGTTCCAAGTGACTACAAAACTGAACAATATTTTTTCTGCCTAATCTTTAGATTGAAATCTTATGGATTATTATTACAGCAAAACTCAAGGAAGCCTAGATGACTATGGCTGATTACTTATTCTTTTCACTTTCCTTTTGTAATCTATAGACAACAGATTGAATGACCTGGATGGCCATAATGGGACAAAATTCAATAGCTCATCTGCTGGTGATCTTGGTGTTCATTTTCTATTTTAAAAAAAATTCTAGTCCTCACAGTGGTATAGTAAAACCAAAAAAAGAGGAGCTACAACATGCTTCCTTAAACTCGGCCCTCCAGATGTTTTGAGACTGCAATTCCCATCATCCCTGACCACTGGTCCTGCTAGCTAGGGATCATGGGAGTTGTAGGCCAAAAACATCTGGAGGGCCAAGTTTGAGGAAGCCTGAGCTAGAAGGTTGGGTTTCTGAGGACAGTTTATAGGATTTCCCCTCCAAAAAATAGAAAACAGGGGGGGAAACACATCCACCCAGGGCTTTCCCAGAAGTCACAGTGTTCCTATAGGGACTGTAAAGTGAAAGGTAAAGATAAAGGTAAAGGACCCCTGGATGGTTAAGTCCAGCCAAAGGCAACTGGGGTGCAGCTTAGACCACAGCGCCACCACGTTCTTTACCTTATAGGGACTGTATATATGGCACTATAGATGATGATAGATAGGTAGGTAGATAGACAGACAGACAGACAGACAGACAGATATAGATAGATAGATAGATAGATAGATAGATAGATAGATAGATAGATAGATAGATATAGATAGATAGCACTACTCAGAATCAGTTATCTCAAACCTCCTACGCAGTGCTATTTTTCTACAAAAAGAGGTGCCAGAACTCATCATGAATGCGTCCCTCTTTCTCTTAGAATGGCAATGGCACCCACCTGAGAGCTGCCAGAAGTCACTTGAAATGTTTCAGAAATCTCCGGAGGTGCCAAAACTGAGTTCCAGCAAGTTCCCCCTGAAACTCCTATTTATGACTAACAAGCACTACAGTTAAGCTCTCTTCAGGCATTCCAAAGAAATGAGAGTGCTCACACTGCCTATGGGCCTGGGGATGCATGGTCCAGCCCTGTCCCAAATATCCTTGTGGTGATTCCTGTGCTTGGAATGTTGGGTCAGGATCTGGGAAGCCAGGATTCATATCCATGAAGCTCATGGGATGACCTTGGACCAGTCACTGCCCCATAGCCTAACCTGTATCACGATGCTGTTATAAGAATAAAACCAGGAGTCTCTGAGCTCCTTGGAGAGAAAATAGGATGTAAAAGTAATAATTAATAAATAAAAAGTCAGGTCCAGCTCCTCCTCTACCAGCATTAATGCACTGAGCATGAGAGCTTGCAGGGAGAATCTAACCGCAGTCACAGCTAAAATCTCCCTGCAGGCTGTTGTGCTCAACACGTGAAAGGTCAGGAGAGGAAATGGAGGGACATTGTGCCCGGGAATGTTTGAAACCTCATGTGTCCTTTTGAACAGAGCCTTAGTACTAAGGGGTTGCATAGATAGTTTATTTCCAGAAGAAGGGTAATAATGAGAGAGAGAGAGAGAGAGAGAGAGAGAGAGAGAGAGAGAGAGAGAGATCTTTTATATGAAACATGGGGCAAAGGAAGAAAAGGAGGCAAGATTTTGGGTTTCTGAGATCTCTAAGAAATCCAGAGCAGACCCTCGTAATGGGGAAGGCATCACTAGGCCAGAACCATGGTTCTGCTTCTTCGGCCCCTCAAAGTAGAAGGAAAGAATTGCCACAGCTCCATGAATGACTCATTTCTGGTTGGAGCATTCACAAAGAGGCAGGCAGAGCTCATCTGGAAATCCGAGGCAGGCTGGAAGCAAAACTTTTTTCCAGTATTATTATCCTGTTTGCATGTGCCTAATTAGTATATGTCCTCCTGAATGCTGCCCTCCTTCACCAGCCACAGCCTGAATGCATTGATATTGTCTCCTTAAAAGTTCAGAACCCCCCAGTGACAGGAATATTAATGCACCAACCCTGACATATCTGTTTCAGCTCATACATATGCAATGTCTTTGTTTTCAGAGATTTATGTCAGACTTTGCTGGAGTGAGGTATTCTACCATTTTAGATAATAGCATGCCAAAGTGATGTTATCAGGCACATTCGCTACTCACTCAGGCAAACGAGAGAAGCTTCCCTTCCCTTCCTTCCCAGCTTCGGCACGCAGAAACTGTTATTTATCCTTATTTGATGAAATCTTTCTGGGGGAAATGGTATATTTTTAGAAGAAGATTATGGTCATCCTGTGGATTATCTTTTAATTAAGAATGGATGATTTGTGCCCACTCTGCTGTAGCAAACGTCTTGCTGCTAATGAAGTTTAAACAGACTTACTTTATTTAATTATGGCTAATCACTAGGGTAAAATGTGGAATTGTCTTTGATCCACATGTAGACTGGTAATCCTTGTGGCAGATAGCATCTTGTATTCCTTCAAACTTTTTTTAAAAAAAAGTTTCTCCAGGAGGTCCCAGCTCAAGGAAGGGTTAATTGAGATAGCTGGACTTGCGTGATTGATATATTTTCTCTCTCCCCCCTCCCCTTTCTTTTCCCCAAGGACGGTCCTCTCCTTCTCTTCCTCTGCCTGCCTCTCTCTCTCTCTATGCATTCACCTTCAGGCCTTGTAATATAGTAGATAGCTGCTTGTTTGACAAAAGGGACCTGAGGGGGCCGAGGGCCTGCTGGATCCAGGAGAGAAAAAACAGAAACGGCTGGAAGGAAAGCAGGGGGTGAGGAGAGGGCAGTACAGACCAGTGTCAAGCAGAAGAGGGCACTAGTTAACTGACCTATTTCAGCCACCGACTCTTATCCAGCAGCTCAAAACAATTGTTTTCTGCATGGGGAAGTAATACAATCCTCCCCACCCCCCTGCAAAACACATGTTTATAACATAAATGACACAACTGAGCATTTGACTATTTGAGCGTATCTTACAAGTTTCTGGTAAGGCATTTGATTGTCTATCTGGCTTAGTCTCCCACCCAAACGAGTAAAACAATTTATAACAGAATAAGTAGTTCAGTGAAGAAATGCAATCCCAATTTATATCTGAGTAGTGTGGGGGTTAGCACCCCTCCCCCCGACCTGTGTTTTTTGTGTGAGGGAGAAGGATTGCCCAGCCATCACTGTAACGCCAGACAATATTATTACAGGAAATATTCCTGCTGCAGAAGGACAGAGGTTTCTCAGCTCTCAAGCCACTAAACCCAGTTTAGTGGCAAATGAAAAAAATGAATTGTGGGTTGGTATTACACAACAGACCTTCCAGACAGTCACAATATGAACAAAACAGAACACTGACACCAGTGTGTTTGGAATGCGCCAGAAGGAGCTAAACCAGGAAGTGATCCTCGTTGTTTACAAGGATCATTCTTTTAGTGGTGGAGCATGCATGGATTGACAGCAGGTTTGTAGCAGGGCAAGGTTCCAAACATGAGAATGCAATGATCCAGCTCAGGAGCACATCCAAACACTTTCAGCAGACTACCCTGCTGAAGGTTGGGACGCGGGTGGTGCTGTGGGTTAAATCACAGAGACTAGGGCTTGCTGATCAGAAGGTCGGCGGTTCGAATCCCCGCGTCGGGGTGAGCTCCGGTTGCTCGGTCCCTGCTCCTGCCAACCTAGCAGTCCGAAAGCACGAAGTGCAAGTAGATAAATAGGTACCACTCCGGCAGGAAGGTAAACGGCGTTTCCATGTGCTGCTCTGGTTCGTCAGAAGCGACTTAGTGTACGCCGGCTCCCTCGGCCAGTAAAGCGAGATGAGCACCACAACCCCAGAGTCATCCACGACTGGACCTAATGGTCAGGGGTCCTTTACCTTTACCCTGCTGAAGACCCACAGAAAAGACTTGGGGTGGGGCCAGCATGGGGTATGACTGCAGGGTGAGTGCATACACCTTCACTCTTCTCCCACACACAATTGTCATTGCAAAGTTGTGAGTGCCTGCAGAAGACTTGTGAGCTCCCCTTTCTAGTGCCAGAATTTGGATCTTCAGATATATATCCATCTAAAGCAAAGTTAATCCCCTTCCATTACCTGGAGTTAGGGATATAGATCACTTGATTTGACTTGTGCAAGCAAAGAAATAATGGAACTATCCTTATGGGGGTTGAATGCCCTGTTTGCATATGTATCCCTGTATGTTCCTTCCTTCCTAGGTTTACAAATCGTAGTGGTCAGCAGAATTTCAGGAGGAGCCGAACTGCCACTTAAGACATTGCTGTAACTTTTGCCTGCTGCAATCCAATGGAATACTTTGATGCTTCTGTTGGGAGTAACACAAATTGGCCAATTTTTCAGCAGATGTCTGAAAGAGATCAGTAGCCCTAGTCATGTGCATAAAGCAATGGTGTCTGGGCACCAAGGTTCTGTGTTTTAACATTCCTGCTTACTACTTTCACTGACCAATCAGCTTTTGAAATATTTTATTTCCTCGCCGGGCTTGCAACATGTGTCTCTTTTTGAATGAATAGGACTTAACATTCACAATGCCCAACTCAGCACTCTAGCTGGTGTACACACTAAAGCCAGTCATCCAGACTGCAGTTTAAATGGGCAGTGACTGCTGGGGACTAGAATTCGCTGTGTGTCTGTACCACATTGAAATCCATGTGTCTGTTCCAGCCATGGGAGTTTCCAGGAAGAGCCCATCCACACATGAAATGTATGTGGATTCCCACAGATACAGTCACATCTAAATGCACATGGATCTCTGGATCAGCGCAAATGAAGACAGCCACTCCTCAAAGTAAACAAAATGCAGATGTTTCTTCCCTGAGTCTATCTTTGTGGTTGAGTTACCACAATCACTTGTTAAACATCTGCAATTTTGTCTCTCTGCTGGGATGCATACTTTTGCTGATGTCACATCCTGATAACTTCAGTGCATTTGTGATATCTTTATAAGTTATTCTTTCTGCCTCTCTCCCAAGGAGTTACCGGGGGTCCAAATTCTGGCTTGCGCCTGTGTCCCATTTGCTAGATGGCCACAGTATATAAAAATATTGAAGTTAAACTTATCTTGCCTGTTTTCTTCTTAGAGATGTTTTAGTTTATACCATTGGCATGGGAAAATGCACACACACCTTTTCAAGTTATTTTTGACGCTAAAGTTTTGGGGACATTATCTTTTAGAAGAATTAGCATGCTTTTATCCCTTTTGCATGGCAACAACGGCAGCATTCACATGAAAAAGGGAGCTTGTTAAACATCATGTAACACTGAATGTGCTGAATATTTTAAAGGTCAGGTATTGACAGGCTTTGAGCTGCTTATGTTTCCCTAATGACCCCAATTACATCCAAGCTGAGTAAGTAGTCAATAAACAATGGCATTAACATATGTAGAAAAAAAGTGTTTATTTTACATTTCCAAGACAATTGGCAATCTCCGGGTTTGTCACCCAAATGATGAGGCGAGATCATGGGGTCCTTTGATGAATGAGGAGAACAAGAGAGGGGCCAGGGGTGTTAGAGACTTCAGGCCTGTCTGAGAAAGTTCAGGTTGCCTATCTCACACTATGGCAGACAAAGCGGATTTATCACTGCAATTATGCTTATGTAAATAATTCCAGGGAAGAAGATGTAACCCAGCATCTTGTTGCATAGGGTTGCCTGAATATTTAGCAGGGCCCACGGGGGAACCACGTTACTTTAAAAAGAAACTTGAACTATGTGTTGTTGTTTTTAGTTTCTCATGAGTCGAGCATGCATATATCTACTGGTTTATTTTTAACATGTTTCCATGGGATGAGCTTTTTTAAAAAGCTTTTTTAGGCAAAAGCAGTACTTTTCAAATCCATTTCTAAATGCATGTGTCACACACACACACACAGAGAGAGAGAGAGAGAGAGAGAGAGAGAGAGAGAGAGAGAGATTAGAAAGCACCTATTCTATATAGAGGTGAATGGAAAGATGTATCCAAAGGCATAAAAACAAAATATTCAAGACAGAAACAACAAAGGATTCTGTAGCACTTTAAATGTATTGTGGTATCAGCTTTGTTGGGCTAGAGCCCATTAAAGCAGATCCCTGAACTAGATGTTTGTCTAGATCTTCTTGCTCCCGATGCAGTGGACTCTCTGACCCTCGAAAGCCTTTGCCACAATTTGTCAGCCTTTAAGGTACCACAGGGCTCACACTAGAATTACTGCTACTATTCTGGAATACAATACAAAAATTCGCATTTGCTGAATTTTCTTCTGAAGTCACAGACTAAGCTTTAGAAGGGCAGCATGACCTTGATACACAACTTTTGCAATTATTTATAAATGGTAAGGATAGACACAAAAAAAAGAACCAGCATCAAACCAGAGAAATATACATGCCTTGAGATTTCATGGTGTACGAGATCCTGGATTGTCCCAACAACTGGCAATTTCTTTTCAGAGCTGTTTCAAGGTGAGTTGACATGTTTGGCTTGAGTGATAGATAACCCATAATAGATCAATAGTGTGTCAGGCTGTAATGTGTGGGTTGTAACTATCCCATTGACCTCATCAGTAAACATGGTGTTGATTGGGTGATAGGCAAGGAAAACATCTTCCATTTTATTTCAAGCAGTTGATGTCACTGGGCAAACAAATGTCTATTTAGAAAACTATTTATATTTCACCCTCCTTTGTTGATGCGAATATGAAGCCCTACCATCCACACTTGAGAATTTTAGCCACCTATAGTCAAAGTCTGAGGGCAAGCACGTTTTCAGGGAGAAAAATGTCAGTGGTGATTTTGCGTACAGTTATGTAGCTATACTCTCAAGGCAATTAGTGAGATTTAAATAGTATAAAAAGGTAAAGGGGCCCCTGACTGTTAGGTCCAGTCGCGGACGACTCTGGGGTTGCGGCGCTCATCTCACTTTATTGGCCGAGGGAGCCGGTGTACAGCTTCTGGGTCTTGTGGCCAGCATGACTAAGCTGCTTCTGGCGAACCAGAGCAGTGCATGGAAACACCGTTTACCTTGCCGCCGGAGCGGTACCTATTTATCTACTTGCACTTTCAAACTGCTAGGTTGGCAGGAGCAGGGACCGAGCTTACCCCATCGTGAGGATTCAAACCGCCGACCTTCTGATTGGCAAGCCCTAGGCTCTGTGGTTTAGCCCACAGCACCACCCTCGTCCCTGAATGCACATTCGTAGGTTGAAAAATGTGTAAGTTGAAAAAAGCGATTTCCCCATAGGAATGCATTGGAAACGAAAAATTCGGAAAAATTCGTAAGTCGAGTAAACCGCATCTAAAATTCGTAAGTCGAGTAAACCCCATCTAAAACCGCCAATGGATGTCCTTCGTATGTCGAAAAATTCGTAGGCGTGTGGGCACTTTTTTTATTCATTAGTCGAAAAATTCGTATGTCGAGTAATTTGTAAGTCGAGTTACCACTGTATTATTCAGGATATTTTTCTTTCTTTAAAAATTGCCTTTTGTCCATAATATGCTGACACTCAGAAGTCAGGTATAATCAATGGCCAATAATTAATAAACATATGAATGACTAAACAAATAGCCCTTATATGCAGTGTTCTGGTAGGACAGCAGAACAGTAGCCATGTCAAGGGATACTATCTTTGTACTTCATGTTAACTGAGTCAAGATCAGGAGCCTTGAGGGATTAATTGTCCTATTATTATTATTATTATTATTATTATTATTATTATTATTATTATTATTATTATTATTTTATTTTATTTTATTTTATTTTTAAAATGTGGCTGCGACATCTGTCACCCCATTGATCGCCAGGGTTGATTTGACTGATCTGGCTGGCTAGGCGGGTGTCCCCTTCATTCCTTACCGTTCCATGTGCATCCCTTCCGAAGCTGTGTGCTCAGTGGAAGAGGATGGCCATCCCAGATAGAAAGAGTGTATTGTTCTTTGGTCAAAAGTATACTATAGCTGTGCTCCCCTGCGAGAACCTCCAAACCAGCTTGAGGGATTAATTGCTATATCTCCTCTCAGGTAGGCATTGGTACTCAAGTAGTGAGATGCCACACCTCACCTCTGGAAAATTAACTCCAGGAAAGGTAAGCAGCTTACCACTTATGAGGAAGCCATTGCTATGCCCCCTCACAAGTAGCTTTATGCTGTATAACAGCATGAGGCTTGAAGAGCTGGTGCAGAGGTTGGGAAACCAGAATGACTCAAAATGCAAAGGATTGCAACCGTTGCAGCTGAGAATGCGGAATGGTGTAGGAGTAAGCCAAAGAAAATGTCATGAATTATGCTCTTGCAGGCAGATCCTCACATAGCCTTTCCTACTTCATTTCAGCATCATTAGATACTGTCGAACTATAGTGTAGGTCATGGAAGCTTTCCCCGTCACATGTAGGGTCTGCTTAAATAGTGCTGCAACCCCTATTCATTCTGAAGGGTGTCCTATCAAGGTGAGCCCTGCCCTCTTCAGCAGTTGCTTTCAGTCTGGGAAACATCTGCTAGGCCATGTGTAGAAGAGAACATATTCCAGAGCAGGGATGGGGAACCTGTAGCACTGCAGATACTGCTGGACACCTATCATCCTTAACCACTGGTCCTGCTGGAGTCCAACAACAGCTTTAGAGCCAAGGTTTCCCATCCCTCTTTCAGTCCAATCCTTGGGGCAGCAGAATCAGGTGAGGCCCCTCCCTCTTGTGCAACAGCATTGTGGACTACCGTGTTCAGCAGGACAAGCGACATCAGAACAATCCCATGGTGACCCAAGATTGTGTTTAGATGTTTGTTTGTCTGGGTTGGGATTCTCTCTTGCTGCTGGTTAAAATGAATGGGATTGGCATGGAGCTGTGTATAATTTTTAAGGCACCTCCAGGCATGAGGCTGAGGTAGAGACATTATGGTCTATGAGGCTGAACTTAATCCATACCTAGCAAAATATTCAAGGTGGATGTTGTGCGAATACAGGGAGGGCTTCTATATTATAGGACCCCTTACATGATCGACATGTTTTGGAGCATAAAAATCACAATGCACACCCTGTGGGGTCCTTGTGAGTGAGGATCGGGCTCCCAAATGTCCGGAAGTCCAGATGTTGCCGTCTTTGTACCTGCAGCATGTCACACACACACACACATATTGTAGCTAGTGGCAACAGTTCACTTATCAAAAGTAAAGGGATCTATTAGAGCATAATGGGAGTTAAAAACTTGCTTCATGATGAGCCCAGTCATTGAGAAGCAAGCTTTTTGGCTACATCTACCTGGCCTCTGTTTCGTCATCACACCTTAGATACAAGCGGCATTCAGATACCCCACATGTACGGGGGGGGGGTGTAAATGGAGAGGGATGCCTAGCTCCAGCCTCTGTCACCATGTCTCTCCCTTCTGTGTGTTTGGAATGCACCATAAGGAGCTCTACATATATAAATAATGAGGAGGGAACCAGGCCCTTGTGCAAAGGAACTTGATATGTGAACATCAGAATGTGCATGGGGCCTTTTCTGACATGCTCTGAACATAAGGAGGGTGGCAGAGCCCCTCACACATTACTTCAAGAACTGGGGAAAATCTGGACCCTTTAAATAGATCAACAGGGAGAGAGGGGGGGGAGGGAGAGGGAGAGGGAGAGGGAGAGAGAGATATCCTGGTCAATCTATTCTGCACTTGCCACAGTTTGTTTCTGATAGGAAACAGTTTCACAAAGGTCTAACTAATAAACAGACTTATATTATACATACTGAAATATTAAATTTAAAAATTGTTTGTTCCTAAAAACAGCAAGAAGCAACCACTTATGGTACCATGTTACATCCACATAGGGGCTGGTTCATCTATCAAATATAATAATAATTCAGATTTAAGCCCAGGCCAGACTCCTTTTTTTCAAACAGTGGTTTTAGCCAGACTTGCTGTTGCCACTGATGACTGAAACTCGATTGCTTTCCTAGTTCTACCCCAAGCTAGCAGAGAGAGTTAGAAGGATATGCTAGTCTGGCAGGAGGTGAGAGCCCTGTCACTCAAGGTCTCCCTGATCAACATTTAAAGGGAGAGTATTTTTCAAATAAACTTGGAGCATCAAAATGTTTATTGGCACTAAAAGGCAGGTAGCACAGAATGGCTTGCATTTCCCCTGAAATGACAGTTCAAAGATGGCATTTTTGTTGTCAGTCACGCAAAGCGGTTCCTCCTCCCAGCCCCCAGCTTTAGCCTTATTAGAAGCTAATTTGAAAGAGATGTAGACTAGAGATCAGAGCAACGGCTGTGGTCCACATCCATGAACACGGCTGTGGACGTCCGTCTGTGCAGCTTGGGGGAGGGGGGAGGATAGTTGGGGGTGGCAAATTTAGCCATCACACAGCCCATATGGCTGCCACAGGAGCAGTAGGGTATGAAGGTCACAAACGAAGTCACACTCTGCCTTGCCTTTGTTTATAAAAATGCCCTTGCATTCAATGCATGGTCCTGCCATTGCTGAGATGCTGCAACCCCGGGGTGTCACTTAAGGCCTAGTTTCATTAAGGCTCTTGAACCTTATCATGTTACACTTCAGAAAGAGTGACCAGCTTATTTAAAACAAAGAAGCTCTGACCTTTCTCCCCCTTTGAAACTAAAAACAGATGAGGCTAAAGTGACTCATTTCCGGCTTTAAACAAGCTCTAAAAAATACTTTCCATGTACAGTTGGTAAGCTTTTTCCAGCTCCCCCCTCTTTTTTCTTCTTCTTCTCCTTCTTTGCATAAATATCTCATTCCTTCTCTCTCTTTTTGTCAAGGTCAACATATTTATTACTTGTATTCATGGTGTAGTCCTTTTTTCTTCCTTCGAGCTCTCTTTCTCTCTCTTCTTTTTTATTTTTTATCTGTGTTGTTTATAACCATGACCCTTGATCTTCCAAGTCTTAAAACAGCTTGGCTTTCAGCAGCTAAAACTGACAAGGTCAGCATTTTTCTGTTTATTCTGAGAATACTATTTACCCTCTGGGGTTTTTAAAAGCAATTCTGTAAAGCATCACTTGGAAAAAGTTTGTAACATTCACAGAGACTTCCATTAACTTCACGCACAAGAAGCAGCGAAACTTCTCGGTTTGCTGAACTCCAAAACAAAACCAACGCCCCAGCCGGGCTTTCGCAAACAATCAAACAGCTAAGTAGTGCCATAAATGCTTCAAACCCTTTTAGAGAAAAAACAATTTAGCAACACCTTATCCGTTTAAAAATTGCCTCATCTCTCTGCTGTGATTTTTCATGAAACTGGACATAACTATTTATATCGCACAGCTCTTGCAGAATAACAAAAATCCTAACATGTTATGTTAAGGGACTATATGTTCTCTCACTTCAAAATGTCACAGCTACACTCTTAACAGACATGCTATTTAGGCACAATATTGATATGCTATGTGGTATCCTGTGTTGTGGTTAGTTCCAGCTTCCCCTTGGAGCTGGATGGCTCTCAGTGGAAGATTGGTGTACCACATAAGTCTAATCACTTAAATAGTCACATAGGAGCTATGAATTTAAAGCTTTTATGCAACTGAAGCTACCATTCCACAAGTAACCAACTTGAAACAAATACCATGCACCAGTTGCATGGTAGCTTGAGTTGCATGGACTCCGTACGTCTGTTCCAGTGAGCATACAAATATGGGGCTTTTTTTTCCATAACAGGGCTCCTGTGCATTTAATGGGGTGGCCAACTTTTACTGGCTGCTGCTACTTCTCTGCCTGTAACAACATTCAACAACATTATTGGGGGGGGCATGTTGGTTCCCAACACCACAGCTGATCTCTGCATGTTGTGTGATTATTAAAGGTATAAGAGCAGGTCCAGCTGGGGGTTTTCGGGTAAATTGTCAAGCCTAGGCTTTAAAGGCTGCACTGGAAAAACAGAAAACTCAGCAGAAAAAGAACCCACAGTCACACAGTTGCCTCCTCTCTTTCTCTCATATGCCTTCAAAAGCTGCCTGTCAGAAATTTGGCTATTGTGCATCTGAGAGTCCCCCCCTTTCCCTCATGCCTCCCAAACAATTTTGTTACTCCTTTCCTATGATTTCTTCTCCCTGATTCCTTTTGCACTAACCTCTTGGCCTTCCTGAAATGTAAACTCTTCAAGGCTGATGCCTGGTCTGTGAGAATCCTGCCTAGCAACAACAGGCTTCTAAACTTCCAGAGATGAAGACTGGCCAAAAACATTACCCACCAACAGCAAAATAAGAAAGCCTATTGACTAAATACAGGCAATGACCAATTTACAAGCGTCCAATTGACGTGCAACCGTGCATATGCAACTTTTTTTAAAAAATGGCAAAAGCAGCCCTGAAAGAGCCCAGAGAGGGCAAAAATAGCACGGAAACAGTGGCTAGCAAGGGTGCCAACTTGAATAAAAGGGGGGGGCAGGTAAGCTCCACCCCACATTATCAATCACAAGACATCGGGTGCATGCACACCACCTGAACAGCAATGCCCACCAACTTGGGAGGGGCAGTCCATCAAATATTTTATGGGGAGTTGAGCCCCTAGATGTTGGCTCCTATGGCAGCTAGCAATCCCACGAGCTTTGCAAGTGCAATCCCAGGAGCCCTTGCCCCAACCATTGAGGCCTGTGGAGAATTGTTTGAGCAAGGAGGTTTGGAAAGAGTGATTGTGGTGGAGTTTGGCGGAGTTTGGCATTTGATAAGTGCTGCTGGCTTTTTTAATGGTTCCCCCCCCAAAGGGTTTTCAGAAGTTTAGAGCAGTGTTTTTCAACCACTGTTCCGCGGCACACTAGTGTGCCACGAGATGTTGCCTGGTGTGCCGTGGGAAAAATTGAAAAATTCGAAAGATTTTTTTAAAAATAAAAATGTCAAATTTTCGCCCACTAGGCGGGCGCTGGACTGTGTCCTGGGTATGGGGGGGTGGGGTTTTTGACCCCACCCTCGGCCAGCAGGGGCGCTGATTGGCGCTCCCTAGGGGGACACCCTCCACTTTTCTAATGGTGGTGTGCCTCATGATTTTTTTCATGAAACAACTGTGCCTTTGCCCAAAAAAGGTTGAAAAACACTGGTTTAGAGGGTGTTTTGCAGGCTTTTCCAATGGTGTTTAAAATATACATGATTTCATGTAAAAGCGTGTTGCCTTGGAACGTGAGGAACGTAAATTGGGCATTGCTTGTATCTTTTTGAAAATTAATTTTATTGAATTTTTTTCCACATTGAATATATCACACTTTTCAGAGGTGAAAGCTCATACTAGACATTGCCCTTAGCCTTAAAAAACAAAAACAAAACATTTCCCAGAACACATACAATACAAATGGAGAAGCCTTTCCAGACACCTAGCCCAGCAAACTCTCTGGAAGAAAACACACAGGAATGGTCAACATACCAGACCATAGCTGTTAACCTTTTCCCTTTTTTGCAGGAAATTCCCTTATTATAGCATTGGGAAACAGTAGGGAGGCTTGACAGCTATGTACCAGACTCTCATCAAGTATTTAACTGGTTCAAAACAATCTTTTTTCTTATCCTTTCTACCCCAAATTCCAGCATGGAGTATTCTCAAACTTAGCTCCCCTATGCTACAAAGCTTCAGATCAGTTTATTGAACAATTTTCCACTCATATGCCATAGAACGTACTCCCTACCTCCCCATTTTTCATTTAGAAATTGTGGGGTGCGATTCAGCCAGCTCACTCTTATAAATATCATGGCAATATAACTTTAGGTCTGTGGGACACATAGAAAGGTAGATGGCTAGGGCTTAAACTCCAAAGATACCAAGTGGTAGTGATCAGAAAACAAACTTCTGATGCTTTTGGAAATGTTTAATGTTTCTTTTCCTACCATATATAATGAGCAAAAGCATTTATTGCACCAACTTCATCAACAAGAATGCAAGCAGGACAAGAGCACAAATACTGTATTCTTATTCATTTGATGCACCTTGTGCAGGAAAACATCCTAGTTAATTGTGCCTGATTTTGATTTATCAGCATTTATTTAATTGTTAAGGCAATGGCATACCTGCAAACAAAAATTCAACAGAATGCTAAAGTAACATGGGCATCTTTGCTAGAAATCTCTGGTCACTTCACTGTCTGCTGAGCATCCTTTTGAACCCAATGTCAAATGTTCACAGGAAGAGTCTTGTTCTGGTGGCTCTGACAAACAGGACTAGCATCCCTGCCAAAGAATTCTTCATGCATCTCTCTGGGGATTTCAGCGAAATCTCATTCCCCCAAGGAAGTATAGCCTGGATGCCTATCATGAAGTATGAGCTAACTGCCCCAGGGAGACAGAGAGTCGGGGAAAAGTTAGTGGATGGACTGCAGTGCCCCTCTCCTAGACCTCGAGTTGGAGCATAGTTACAATCCAATGCACATTTGCACAGGGGAAATTCCTTGTTCTCTTTGAATGGCAATGGCACCCACCTGAGAGATGCCAGAGCCCACCTGAGAGGTGCTGAAACGGAGTTCTAGCGAGTTCTGGCTGGAAAAAAATGCCTGCTTCCAAGTAAGTATATAGAGGAACCTGAGACCTCTGTGTATAGGGCGGCATATAAATTAGAAGAAGAAGAAGAAGAAGAAGAAGAAGAAGAAGAAGAAGAAGAAGAAGAAGAAGAAGAAGAAGAAGAAGAATGGGCTACAGATATAACTGACCATCTAACCCTTTTAAGCCCTGAACTGTACATTAAAGGTAAAGTTAAAGTTAAGTCCAGTCACGAGCGACTCTGGGGTTGGGGTACTCATCTCGCTTTACTGGCTGAGGGAGCCGGCGTTTGTCTGCAGAGAGCTTCTGGGTCATGTGACCAGAATGACTAAGCCACTTCTGGCGAACTAGAGCAGCACACGGAAACACCATTTACCTTCCCGCTGGAGCAGTACCTATTTATCTACTTGCACGTTGACGTGCTTTCAAACTGCTAGGTTGGCAGGAGCTGGGACCAAGCAACAGGAGCTCAGCCTGCCGCCGACCTTCTGATCAGATGTGGTTTAGAGCACAGTGTCGCCCGCGTCCCATACATACATAAGGCAGTGCCAAAAAGTTGCAAGGTATTGTGCAAGTTTTGGGGTTCTGTAGATGTCTTCACTTGGACAGATGATAAGAAAGAAAGAGGGTAGGAAGAAAGCTCAGTCACGTTGAGCCATGGAGTCTGCATCTGATCGCAATCTTCGGCTGGAATATGGAAGGAGGTAGCAGACACTGAGATGAGGCACTGCTAAGAGCTCTGCAGCTTTTACATTGCTTCCAGGGCTTTTGGGCTTTTGGTTTACCCATTGTATTTGGAAATATAAAATCTAGGTGTTACCCAAATCTTTGTTTATCTTTCGGCTAAATGTGCAGGTTCCTTAGTAGGCAGGACAATAAAGAGGAATCAGGCCATTTTTGTATTAGAAATTATAAGGATCTCAAGCACAGACATTTATCCCTGCTCAGTTTTATCAACAGTTAACAGAATGGTCTTTGTCAGGCACCTGAAGTTCAGTGGAGAAGTGGCCTGTCAAATCTCAGCTGGGAGGGAGGGTTACGGACTCGGAAATATGTTTATATAACTATGTTATGCATGTTAAGGAAAGGACCCTAGGAACAGTTGGCAGCATACAGAGAGAAACAGAAGGATTTTTGCACCCATCTCTACTCAAAAGAAGCTATGAGAGAGTAGAGACCATTGCCCTCTCATCCAAGCACCAAAACATGACTCATATTATGAAACTGCATCGCACCAGTGCTGCTGTCTTGTCACCCAGCAAAGTGGCAAAAAGAAGGTGAGTTCAAAATGCCATACATAACAATTATATTTTGGATTCCCAATTTGACAACGTCAATCTTATGAGAGAGAATGAGGTGCTTCCTTTGTAACATGTTCACGTGGCACTGATGGAGACCACATGCACAGGAGATGGATAGGACCTTTCATAACTGTATAAAAGAAGAAATTTCACCAGATTCAGCTTGGTTTGCAGCATATGCTGACATCCCTCTTTTACAGGAGCCTTGTGTTCCTTTGCCTCTGGTAACACAAGAGATATTCCTTACCCCCAAAGAATTAAGCAGGTATTATTTGTGTGTGTGTGTGTGTGTGTGTGTGTTTGAAGAGTGGTCAGGATTTACCTCTTCTTAAAGCCACTTTGTCAGATGTGAAACTCTTCTAATTCTAGATGTGTAGTTTACACAGTGGTGAGATTTATTTATTTTTGGGGGGAGGGGGTGCCAGGTGAAACCTGATAATTCACCCTGATCAAAGGATTTTGAATTGTGTTTTAAACCCGGGGGGGGGGGGTTGCTGACTTTTGTTGATTTTATTTATTACATATTATATGTTTAACAGTGTTTACTTTTTAAACCAGCCAGGGAATATTTACCTTTGGGTAGTTATATGCATTTAATTAGTTAATAAAACAATTTGTATACGAACAGAGGCATTCTCACCCTGTTCTCATTCTAGGGCTCAGCCCTGACATAAAAAAAAATGCCTTGGAGAAAATTTATACAACACAAATTAATTATTCATTTTGGCAGATGCAAAAGTATTAGTGCATCCTCATGGTTTCATTCTAACATGGCCAAAATTGTGGGAATTCAGAGTTATGTCTCCCAGAGTGGTCATCTTTTGTACACGTAACACTTACGTACCAAAGACATTTATTTAGGTAGAAAAATGGTCACAACCACCCAGCAATAGGAAATATTATATATGTATAAGAGGTTTGACATATATTTACTGTGGGAGCCATAACTTGGGCTTTGCTAACTTTTCAGCATGTAAAATCTCATCCATAATGTTCCATTTACATGGTTTTAATCACTAGTTCCTTGTGGCATTTCTTGGAAAGAATTTGTTAAGTTGCTTTAATGGTTTCAGTACAAAACATGGTCTAGACGTGTACATGTACCAGTGGAATTAAATCATCAATAATCACTATCTAAAATGAATTACATTCCAAAAAGTGCAGGCTAATGATTTATCTTTTCTTTGCGGAGCTGATCTCTATCAGATTGATTTATGTAGCAGCCAATCATGTTTCAGTAAACTGCAGCATGCACATGCATCTTAAAGTGACGATAAGCTGTGACGGACTATTTATTTGTATACCACCAGCTCCCCCAAAATCCAGCCTAATAGCACTCATGTCTGCAAAACACTTTCTGAAAAGCTAATGAATGCTATCTTTTACTTCCTGTGTGAAATACGTGGACAACCTGCTCTGATGATATGAATACACCATTTAATCGAGGGGAGGGGGTGCTTTTTTGTTCTATGACAGTCAGTATTCAACCTTAGCTTTCTTTTCATGTTTACATTTATCTGCTTTGATAAAAGGTACTCCCCCCTCTCTCTTTTGTACATTTTACGTTATTTACTTTGATGGTAGATGCTTTTGTGGGTTGCTGGAGTGATTGACAGCCTCATGCTGTTCTGTTTAATTGTCTTTTCTATTATGCAAGATGCAGTGTTTAAGAGACACCATTTCAGAAATAAATGTGAAGTATACATCGAAGAGGCTTAATTTCATCTTCAGCTACAGCAGTTGCTGTACTTATTTGAATTTTCTTTTGCTGTGTGTTCAGTTAAAATATCTGCTTGTTGCCTTTATTTTTCTCCCTGTGTTAAGAAGGTCCTGGGTACTTAACATTTTTTTTTAAATAAATGAAGAAAATGAGGTTCTGTGCAGTACTACTCCTTCTGCTGAAATGTTGGCCTTTCTCTAAAACGATGGTTATTATTTGGCTGGATTTGAGGCTTAAACAACAATTTTAAAAGTTTCTTTCTCTCTTAAATGCTAATTGGATTTATTGTGCATTTCTTCTTTCGCTTTCTTGTGCTTCAGCTCAAATGCTTTATTTTATTACTCTTGGCGAAGCCAAATGAGACTTGGATTATTGTGCTACAAGGAGTTAGTAGTAGCAGAGCCAGAGCATATTAGTCGGTTTGACTGCAGTTTGTTTGAAAAGAGTCACTTGGAAGAACCAGCTCCACGGGGCTAAAGTTTTATTGACATCTGAACAAATTCACTCACCTCACATTGTTTTTGCTGATTCATGTGCTTCCAACAACTATGGCCCTCTGCCATAAGTAATTGATCGCATCTACATATTTTATTTTCCATTAACAAGATAAGAGTGATTTCCCACACTTTCAGGCACTGGAGCTTCTCTCTTTCACTCTCCTCGCCAGAGTTCCTCATCAATTGTGTATCGTTCATTTATTATAATTATTTATATCCTGCCCTTCAGGATCTGAATCTTTTCCATGCAAAAATTTTTTTTTAAAAAATAATACATAAATAGAATGGCAAAAAGCAATATCAAAATGTGGCAAGTCATCAGGTTCCTTCCCAAAAGGCAATTAGTAGTGCAGGGTTAGCAGACGGTCTAGTTGTGATATGGTTTTTGCCTCCCTCTCTGCTAACATGCCATGTAATGTAGAGTTGTTGAGCTTTTTGGGGGGGTGCTGAAAATTGCTCACCCACACGCGTTGCACAATCAGCCTCCTGTCTCTCCCCTCACAGGCAGAAGCTGCCAATCGCCTACCCAGTTGTTGCAGCGTTGGCCAATCAACATCAGCCATTAACGCAGCAACCAATAACATGCACAATAGCCACTGACAGTCGCGGCAGCAACCAATCAAACGTCCACCCTATGCACTACCCATGTATAAGATGACTCTCACTTTTTAGCATGATTTTTAAGAGGAAAAAACTAGTCTTATACGTGGAAAAGTACAGTATTTGTTTTCTAACTAGGAACGCCAAATGATACATAATCATGTGACCATTTCTCAACCAGTGAAACTGAGACCGTCATAATGTCTTGGGTTAGTGCACACAAGATGGCTGTCACACATTAAGGCCCCACCAAATCAAACTGTTTTCTTCATGCCAGTATAGGCCACCCAAATGGATAAGGAACCTGCAGTGATGTGAAAAAATTACCTATTTCTAACATAAAAAACACTTTAAAGTGGCCTCCACATGGTAAATGTTCCACATGCAGTAGCTCATACTACTTTGAGTTAACTGATTTCATGTCTTTTCCCCCACCAACACTCACGTTTCAAAGTCTGAATATACAGTGGTGCCTCGCAAGACGAAATTAATTCGTTCTGCGAGTCGTTTCGTATTGCAAAAAATTCGTCTTGCGAAGCACGGTTTCCCATAGGAATGCATTGAAATTTAATTCCCATAGGAATGCATTTAAATTTTCGTCTTGCAAAGCATGACCATAGAAAAATTCGTCTTGCGAGTCACCTAAAAAATAGCAAAACCCTTTCATCTAGCGAGTTTTTCGTTGTGCGAGGCATTCGTCTTGCGAGGTACCACTGTACTATAACTGCATTGTCACCTGGTCACAAAATCATATTCAAGTGAGTAGAGCAAAAAGTCACCTAAGCAATCAGTATCACATTGTCCCACAGGAAGCATGGTTTGCACTCACTTGCAGAGTGCAAACTCACCTAAGCAATCAGTATCACATTGTCCCACAGGAAGCATGGTTTGCCTTGGACTGCAGAGCAAATAATTCTGGATTATTCAAGAAACTGGACTAGGATACACAGTGCAGGCAACAGTTTTAAACAGAATCAGTATCAACTATCTGGTAGGCAGCAAAATTTGCCTTGGCCTATGATGGTCAGTTAATTCCAATGCATGTGAAATCCCATTAGCTGTCAAGAGAAATTTGTTTGGGCACAAGTTGATGGCACCGAATTGTCTACCTTTTCTGGAACCCCCAGAGAGAGGAGGAGGAAATCCATGCAAAGTTTGCAAAATATTTAATTGTGATTAGCATTCGCTTTAACAGAGTCAGAATGTCAAGTGTCAAACCCCACTTCAAACCTGTGCTTCATTTGGAATCAAAATGGATTGCTTGATATTTATTCCTTTTTACTCAATAGCTGAGAGAAGAAAATGACGCACCTGTTAAATTAATGCATTTTATTGTGCATGACAGCAGTTCATTTGCACAGTAAATAAGTTAAAATCGGAATCTCCTGTAATCCACCATTCAAGCAGTCTGACGGTGGAACCTCCCTAATCAAATCCATCTCCATGATATTGTAAGCTACATTACGGAATATTATTAGCTTGTAAAATGAAATTGCTGCAACGTTATGTCCTATATGTTGAAGCAGTAACAAATTTACCCGCAATAGATGTACTAATGGATATATTGCACTGAAATAAATATGACTTGAGAATACAAATTGGAAACTGAAGTTTACACACACACACACACACACACACACACACACACACGGCATTTATGAGGGTGAATTAGCTAATGGCAAAATCAGAAAATTTTGCTATAAAATTATTTTCTGCTAAGGGAGAAGAATGGTAGTCTTTTAATAAAATAAAACAGTAATTTGTAATAGAGCAGAGCTTGTGTGTAAAACAGAAGCTCTTTGTGTTTAGCTGTCATTTTCTTGTATATAGAAAAAGCATTTTGTAACAGAAAAGGTCCCAGGGCATAGTCTAAAGGTGAAGATAAATAGGTTTGGGCCTGGTCAGTGCCTGATGGGCAAATTCCTGTGAACCACGTGTTCTGGAGGAAAATGGAATCTAAATGTAAGGAATAAAAAAAGAACAAACGTAAATAGATGATAGATAGACAGATAGAGAGAGATAGTTTCATCTTCAGCCAATCAACCATCATTTTCTTAAAATAACATTTATAATACAGTGGTACCTTGGTTCTCAAACTTAACCCATTCCGGAAGTCCATTGCGAAATCAAAGTGTTCCAAAACCAAGGTGCACTTTCCCATAGAAAGTAATGCAAAATGGATTGATCCGTTCCAAACTTTTAAAAACAACCCCTAAAACAGCAATTTAACATGAATTTTACTATCTAATGAGAACACTGGTCCATAAAATGAAATCAATAAACAATGTACTGCAGGCACACACACAATCAATCAATCAGTAGCTTAATTGGGTTCCATGCAGACACAAAAACAAAACAAAAAAGAGCCACAAAAATGCAAAACAGACAGACCTCAGCGTAACTCAAAATGGAAATGTGGCACTCAAATCGGAAGCGTAACACTCAAAACGGAGCACGTTCGGCTTCTGAAAAAGTTCACAAACCGGAAAACTTACTTCCCGGTTTGCAGTGTTTGGGTTCCAAGTTGTTTGAGAACCAAGGAAGATGATGATGAAGAAGAAGGAGGAGGAGGAGGAGGAGGAGTCTCAAAGCAGCTAACAATCTCCTTTCCCTTCCTCCCCACAACAAACACTCTGTGAGGTGAGTGAGGCTGAGACACTTCAGAGAAGTGTGACTAGCCCAAGGTCACCCAGCAGCTGCATGTGGAGGAGCGGGGACGTGAACCCAGTTCACCAGATTACAAGTGCACTGCTCTTAACCACTACACCACACTGGCTCTCTGTATAAACCACTGTACCAGGGTTTTATATCACACATTCAAATATTTAGGTTTTATTTTGTTTTTTACTATGATTGTCTCTGTGCTAACTGCAAAACAGACATTTCTGGTGTAGTGATCTGAGTGTTGGACTAGCACTGGGTTCAGATTCCCATCCAGCCATGAAGCTCACTGGGTGACCTTTAGGTCAGGCACTTAGGATCTAATGGGAGAACGGGCCATGCTGCCCTGAACTCTTTGGAAGACTGGTGAGATATAAATATAATCAAAGTCACCATTATTATCTGCATATGCTTGTTGGAGACTGAAGCCTATCATCACCTCATGAGTTCATAGCTGAGCGATCGCTGGTTCATGATTCACTGTCTAGTTAGTCCTACCACTAAACTGTGACACCCCCCCCCCATGTTAAATATTAATGCTGAAAGTGAGCAAAGTCCTTCTAGAACACAATGATATTTTACCAGCTAAGAAGACTAATGACAGGTGCTTCTGCTAAGGATCAACATGAGAGAGAAGCGGCTCCCCTTCCCAGGTTTCAGTCTCTGGCTTTGAAACATATCAGTTTCCAGCACATCAGGAAGAAAAAATGTGGATAGATACCCGGTAGGTTGTATTTATTATATATAACCGATGGGATAATGTCTACTCTCATCACCTGAGCAAGTTAACAGCCGCATACTGTGTTTCCTAAGATTCCTCCCTCCCCACTGAATAGGCCTTGGGTGTAAGAGCCCAGCAGGCACACCATGACCCCATTGGCCAACATTCACCCAGTGACTAAGGGATGCCCACAACCCAACCCATCAGTTATGACCAAGGCATGGTAGGTCACAAACTACTGAATAATAATAATAATACAGTCATACTTGATGTTACGTTCGCTTCACATTGCGTTTTTTGGGTTGCAAACGCTGGAAACCCGGAAGTGTTTACTTCTGGGTTTCCCCCAGCAAGCATGCGCAGAAGCGTTCTGTGCAGTTCGCGCATGCGCAGATGCGCAATATCACACTTTCGCGCATGTGTAAAAGTGCTGCTCGGGTTACAGACTTTTCGGGGTGCGAACGGCACCCCAGAATGGATCAGGTCCATAACCTGAGGTACCACTTGTAATACTATTTATATGCCGCCCATCTGAATTGGTTGCCCCAGCCACAAATTAAAACACAGTAAAGACATCAAAAATTAAAAACTTGTAGTTTGTAGTGCAAATGTTGAACACCTGAAAGCTGGGATGACAAGATGCAAGCAGAGGCCAGTACCTGTCCAGTGAGCCATAGGCAAGTTGAGTCCAGTGGTCACTGAAAGCTTGGGAAAAGATGAGATTGAAAGGAAGGTGTGAAAGGGTAAGACAAATTCAGAGGCATAGTGTGTTTGGCTGGATGGAGAAGCAACTATAATAAATTTGTGAAAACAATACATGTATGAGATCCACAGACATAATATTCTTGCCCAGTCTCATGACTGGCGTGGCTGCTATATTTGCTGTATTCCTCATCACCTCTTGACATGGGGTATTGACCCTGCATTTACAATCAATCTTTTTCTCCTCTATACCATTTTGTATCCACCATAGCTAACAAGCAGTTGAGTATACTCCAGAATCCAATGGATGGCGCAGACATCAGTATCAATAAAAGGTTATCAAAATAAGACTGCATTTATACAGTGACTAAAACTGCCGGAAATTCAATAAGTCCTTGGTAGTGTAATCTCCCTCACTTCTTTGTCACTTAATAGCCTTATAATTAAGGAATCTTATGATGATAACATGGAAGTGGGTGGACTAAATACACTTCTTTGCACATGCTGCTATTGCTCTATGCATAAGATGAACATTAAAGCAGACTTTTCCTTGAGCATTTCAGCCCAGTTCACAACCCAGGCAGTTTAATGTTTTTTATTAAAGCTCTTTTCGAAAATCATCTTTCAATACCAAATATTTTTGTTTAAGTGGGTTGGAGATGAAGCTGTCTGAGATAATGAAGATCTGTAATTTTATGACTAAGAAGTGTTCAACATTATTTCAAGGAGAAAGGAATGAGATTCTCTCTTTGTGGGAAGAGATGGAAAGATTTAACCAAGATTCTGTTGTTTTTCCTTACTGGGAAACAATAGAAGGTGAATACACATGTTCATTTTCCGGTTTGTGTCAGGAACATGAGCATTCATGTGCTTTGAAATTTGCCCTCAAGGTATCCTGCAGAGGAATACATTGAATACAGAGAAAGTCTGTAAAACCTATTTACTGACACCAGTCCTCTTGCAGTGTTGTATCCAGGTCTTAATAATGTAATGAAAACCAAATTTGTCAAACTTTGGCAAGGTGGTAGTAATAAGAAGAAGGGGCCTGCGATTTCAGTCACTATAAGTTATCTGTAAATTGGATATTAAACAATCATATCAACCATGTAACTTTGGCCTTATGTTGTCCTGTTTCTGCTCTCTTAAGAAAATATTTCTGCAAAGAGCTTATGGTCAGAAGTGGTAAAATATGTATTCATAAAATACTGATAGCATTTAAAAAAAAAAACAGGATGTGTGAAAGCTTCTCTGTTATTTTCACACATATACCTGCAATATCAAAAAGCAAAGCTGCATATTCCTCAAGACATTTATCCACAGATGTAGATGTGCCATTTTTGCTAAGCTAAAGCAGAAGTTTCCAGTTTGCTATTTCATCTGTTGGTTTGCATGTTAGTTAAGGTCTCATTTATGAAAACAACTCATTTGCGTACCATTCCCCATTTAAAGTGCTGACCATCTTGCTAAGGCTTAAGTTCTCTATTCAAATCCTGACTGTTACTCCTTATTATACTGTAGGTTCTCAACCTGCTGACCTGTTTACTATTGCACAGAGAACTGAATATTACTCAGTAATTCAGGCTTAATTGCAAAATTTTATTCCTTCCTTCTGTAACTGTTCAGAAACCTGCTGCTATGTCAGGGACATTTATCTACAGGCTGCAGCTGCAAATATGTGATTCCCATTCGCAAAAATGAGAAGTATTGATAGTCATTGCATCCCTGTCTCTTTTTGCCCAACTATTAGTTCCAGGCTTTGTTCACATATCTTTATAGACTTTTTAAAAATAGCTACAGTAGTTTCTCATTTTTAGAATCAGTTGGAAAGGTAATAGCAAAACATTAAGGGAACTTGCAATGTAAAAGCACAATGTATGTTCAGTGTGATTACTTAATACATTTTGTAGAGGAGAAGAAGAAATAAGTAAAATTCTGAGTAGGTGACTATTAAAGAATTGAGCATTGCATTTACAACTCCCTTTAGTGTTAATGGAGCTTACATTCCCAAAGACCCATTCATGCATTAATACGGAAATAAAACAGGTTCATTTTCACTCCTCCAAAGTAATAAATGTATTTCTAAAAAAATTAAGTGGAAGTAACAAAAGTTTATCCAAGAAGTATTTAATATAATACACTTTACAAATATACAATATATGAAAAGTTTCGTCATTCCATTCCTCTATGTTATGCCTAACTTAAGAGCACTAGGCTTTGCTGGTTGTGTTTGTTTGTTCATTTTTTAAGTAACAGATACCACAGAGAGAGAGAGAGAGAGAGAGAGAGAAATCTGACAGTTAACTCCCTAGATTAGATAGGAAAAGGAAATTAAAACTAGGATGCTATACTGCTTAAAATGCTAACAAAGGGAGAACAAAATGGATAACAGGAAGGGAACAGACCCAATATAAACAGTAACAAAGGGTATTGTTGGCAGGATGTCAGATAGGGCTGGAGGAGGATAGAAATGATAAATTCTTGAGTAAAAGATGCTATAAATGGGGGGGGGGGGTTTGAAGGAAGAACTTTAAAGCATGCATGCTTCTCGAAATCAGATGGGAAAGAATCTTGCACACCCAGAAATAAAAGTCCTTCCATAGTACCATGCCCACTGAAGTGGACCAAAAGAGCCACACTGTCAAATGACAGGCCATAATGTATTGCGGACATGCTGAAGTCACTAGCTAAAACTGGAGGCAAGGAATTAGACCTTGTTTCAAATCTGATATCATCCACAAACTCAACAGCTGGCCATAGACAAACCACTGCTTTTGCATCTGTAATATGGGGTTGACAATCCTAAACTATCTTACAGAGTTGTTGTAAGGAGTACTGAGATAATGTGTGCAGAATGTTTTGAACACACCCCGAAAGCAAAACAAATTCAATCTGGCGAGTCAATAGGGTTGTTTCTGCCCAATGATCATTCCCTGAAAAACATATCTTTTTAAAAATAATAATAATAATAATGAATCAGACCCTTCCCTTGAAACTGCCATTTATGGAGTACTGAAAATGTTTATTTTACCAGAAGCACAACAATTGATCCCAATTGATCCCAATCCATGCAACATAAACACATGTACTGAGCACCTTATAACGGACATCATATATGAAAAAGCCTGTATAAGAATGTGAGGGCAGATACTCTATGTTTCAGCAGGAGTGGGAATCTGGCCCACCCTCCATTGGCCATTTCTGAGAGGTAGGACTCCCCACCTGTCAATCATTTGATGTCATTTTGACATCAAGTAGTGACTTCAAGTGCCAATCAGCTGATTGGTGCTAACAGAAAATCCATTTGAAGGCATGCTATCAGCACCAATCAACTGATTGTTGCAGAGGGCACACCTTCAATGGAGTTTGGTATCCATACCAGTCTGCTGATCAATGTGGGCAGTGAGCCCAACTTTGTCTGCTTGCAGGTGCAGTTTAAATTCTTGCAAATCCAAACTGTACCTGCAAACATACTAGTTCTCTGAGTAGTGATCAGCTGATCAGCACTGTAAGAGCGTCCCATTTGCTATGGATAAATCAGAATCACTTTAAGCTCCCAACTGTTACTTTGCAGCCTCGTCTTTACCTGCCTCACTCATGATGTCACATAAGATATTACATTTGGTTTCCTAGGCCAAATTAGCACCTCTGTTGGATATAATTAGGACTGAAAACTACAGGTTTCCCCAGCACTGCACTACAGTATCAAGATGCCACTCACTTTTGCAAGGTTTTAGGTATGTGGTTTCTTGATATTAAATGCCTGTGATTTCAAGGAAAGAAAGCTTAGCTGCAAATGCACCCTTTTCATCGTGCCCTTGGATGGGAGCTGTCCATTGTGGATTGGAGGGGGAGGGAACCCCAAACTTACTGTTACCAACACTGCCTCAAACAAATGAGTAAGATAGAGAAATCTATAGAGAACTGCCGAATGCTCAGTCATACACATTAATACACGGTCCTTTTTCATCACTTTTCAAAAAGTGGTGCTAAAGCTCCAGCCATCTATCAATTTTTCCCCTCCTTGAATTACTGATATGCATTAACCACTATTAAGAATGGATTTCCTATGATTCCTAAAGAGCCTGTTACAGCTTAATCTGAGAGTTAATCAAACATGAAATTAACCATGGTCACTGGCAATATTAATGCACTCCAGACTGTCATTGGAACCTGACCCTGTTGTATACCAGCTGCAAAGGAGTGGTCAATGAATCCCTTTAGCAAGCACAGAGAGCATGATCTAGAGCAGGCCTGTCAAACCTATGGCACTGGGGTCAGTTGCAGCGCACCAGTTAGAGGCTGAAGTGCACCAGGTGCTGGATAAACATCCGTCTTTTTTTTGCATCCTGCCTGGAGTAACTATAATAGGGAGGGTGATCAGACAGCTGGCAGTCCACCCTGTTTTGTTTGTGGCTCATGATCTCAGCAGGCTCTGTCTAGTGAATAGGAAACTGTACTGGGATCCACATGCTATTGTAGCAATGTAATAATGAAGGAACCCCCCACACACACACACCTAAAAAACCCTACTCAATGGTGTAACATTGGAAAATGTTGATCACCTCTCCTACTTAGGTAGTTATCTTTCCATAAGGGCCAACATTGATGCTGAAATCCAGCATCGCCTGAGCTCTGCAAGTGCAGCTTTCTCCCCATTGAAGTGCAGAGTGTTCGAGGACTGGCACATTCGCAGAGAAACCAAAATGCTTGTTTACAAAGCTATTGTACCACTAACCTTACTATATGCTTGTGAAACATGGACCACTTATAAACGCCATCTCCAACTCCTCGAAAGATTCTATCAACGGTGTCTCCAAAAATTTTTACACATTACTTGGGAAGACAGGCAAACTAATATCAGTGTACTGGAAGAAGCAAAGATCACCAGTGATTCTTCAACATCAACTTTGTTGGACTGGTCATGTTGTGCAGATGCCTGATGATCCTCTTCCAAAGCAACTACTCTATTCCGAACTTAAAAATGGAAAGTGTAATGCTGGTGGTCAACAGAAGAGGTTTAAAGACTGTCTCAAGGCAAATCTTTAAAAGTGTAGTATAAACACTGACAACTGGGAAACACTAGCCTGCAAGTGCTCCAGTTGGAGAACAGCCTTTACCAAAGGTGTCATGGGCTTTGAAGACATTCAAACTAAGGACGCAAGGGAGAAACGTGCTAAGAGGAAGGCACGCTTGGCAAATCCACACCGTGATCAACCATCAACTCCCACCCGAAAACCAATGTCCCCACTGTGGAAGGACGTGTGGATCCAGAATTGGCCTCCACAATCACTTGCAGACTCAATGTTAAAGCATGTCCTCCCTGAAAGAGGGCACGTGTTGTGGTGAGACCTGGAGACTGACATCCAGGTTTTGGGTTGGTCTATTGGATAGCCACAACACCCGATTGGTAGGTCCCTTGTTGCTGGGTGTAATCTGACCAATGGGGTGCAGTCTAAACGTATTGAAGGACCTTTATATACCCATGCATGTGACCCAGAGCTTCCTCTTTTGGCTCGTGCATCGGAACACCCGCCCACCTCTCCCTGGTTTTAGAGCATTTTGCGATTGACCTTGCTATGCCGTTGTGTGTCGTCTGTCGTTGGGACAGGGGCACGGCAGGAATTTTCCCCATTTGGCTGATTGGCTGTTGCCATTTGGTTTTCTCCTGCTGTGTAGCAAATCGTCACAACTCATAAGGTTGCAGATAGGCACTGGTTCAGGTGATAGTGATGGGAGAATGGTCTCGCCATCCCTATGTGAAGGGTATTCCATTAAAGGAATCCTGGACTCAACTTGGTTTGGTCAACTTCCGAAAGGGGGTTGCACCCGTGCCTGAGTCCAGGGGAGCATCTGGGAGGTGAACAGAGTCTGTTCCCGGGCTTTTCACCTACCTCAGGTGTTCACCCTTGGCTGACCTATGATGGAGCTCTGGGTCAGCACTACCTGCAACGGTGTAGGGAGCTAGTCGAACCAGAGCCTATGCAACCACTCAATTTTCTGTAATCAATAAAGTTGTGGCCTAAGTTCTGCCAAAAACCAAAACTAAAATTGGAGTCAAATGTGCATTTATTTAGGGGGGAGGTATTTATTTAGGGGGGAGGAAGAAAATCCCTTTCCTTTGGGAGCAAACCTCCCGAGTCTTTTTTTTTAAAGAAGGGGATGAGGGCAAACACACACCCCATACTTAGAAGAGTGGTACAACATTCTCTCAAAATCTGCTACCTGATCCTATTTTAACTGGAGTTGCCAGGGATTGAACCAGGGATTTTCTGCATGCAAAGCAAGTGATCACCCCACCCCCATGTCTTTGATGACAGCACAACATACCACAAGTCTAGGTAGTAAATGCAAAATGAGTGAAACATCTTTCAGTCTCTTTTGTTCTTTGCTTCCTGCTCGGTCTCTCTCAAAAATTAAGAGGAAAGAGCCGCAATCTATTTGTTGTTTTTAACAGTGGCTTGTGCCGTTGAACCTGGTGTGACGTTTGAGGCCTCTGAAAGCTCCTGTAATGTAGGCAACAAACAATGATTGTGACATATGATTTATATTCAGATTAACATATATACATGTGTCTTGGGATATAGTTCCCCCACCTACATATTTCTTTACAACTTGTAAGTAAGGTCTTGTGGCAGGAAGGAATTTAAAGTGCAAATGCATGTACGTAATATGGCTAATTTCTGCACCATACAAAATCCCTCGTGTGGGAGAATCTGCTGCTGACTGGGGCTTTAATACAAATGTACAGGTGAGCATAAAGAAGGTTAGATAAGACTGAAGCTGTAGAAGCAAATGCAGTCCAGGTATTTAGAAGATCAGAGAGTAGCTCATGCTGTGTTGTAATATCTTTCTGACTTTTTAGTGGATCCTACAGACTGTTATATGACAGATTAGCTTCCCAGCAAATCATATTAATAGCTTCTTAATCAAGGTATATTGGCTCTCAGCTTAAGACTAAAGAGAACTCTTTTAACAATGTGGCATTTTCAGGAGTGTCTGGATCACGATGGGGGGGGGGAGTGTGTGCATGCACAAATCTAAGGAGTCAGTCACTTTTTAAAAAACAAGCAAGGAATACTTTGCACTCCCCTCATCCCCATTCTCCTCCCTTCCACGCTCCAGCCTCCCTGAAATGAAAGTCTAATCAGTGAGAATCAGCATACTAAGTGCTTTCATTTCAGAGTGTAATGCAACATTTAAATGTGAGAAGGGTTTTTATTTAAATGAAGTTCAGATGCCAATTCAAAAACAATTCAATCCTGCTTTTGTTCTTAATTGCTCCATGAGAATTGTATTACTAGTTGGTTCTTTGTATCACACAATTCACTCCCGTTGTCACGTGCAAAGCAGGGTACAGCAATTCTTTTTAAGTGGTGCTGTCAAGAAATCAGCACCATATACCCACTGATGTCTTCACCTTCATTGATTTTTCTAGATAGAGTCCAGACAGTTTTCCCATGGTTCTGTGGGATTGTTCTGCACCTCAAAAGCAAGGTGAAATCTGATTTCAGCTAAGATAAGGAAGCCCACAGGAAGAAGGGAAATGATTCCTGTACTCTTATGTAGCAGCCTAGACAAAGAAGAGAATTGTCAGAAGGGCTATAGGACTTTTCTTGGGTGGAGCAGAATAATTAAACAATGCCTTTAGCAGTGGTTGAAAGAGGTGAGTTGGCACGGCAATGCAGGAGTGACAAAGAAGCTATAACTATAGCCATGCTCAGGCATTCACCTGAACACAAGATGTGCTAAAACAGATAGGGGCAGGGGTGAGCCCACAAACCTGGCCCCCAACATCGACAGGTAGCTGTGATCATAGAATCATAGAGTTGGTAGGTAACACGAGGGTCATCTAGTCCAACCCCCTGCAATGCAGGGATCTTTTGCCCAATGTGGGGCTCAAACCCATGAACCTGAGATTAAGAGTCTCACGCTCTACCAACTGAGCTATTCCAGGATTGCCTACTACAGGAAAAATGTCTATGAAAGTTCAACCTCTCCAACACATGGGGCAAATTTGAGAATTTATTGTATGACATTTCTCCCTTTGCCATTGTTGCATTAAGATTCAGCAGCCAAACCCATGAACTTCAGCATTTGGGAGGGGGCTCTTTTTCCTTTGCCTCTGGCAGCAAAATGTCTTGAGTCGATCCTGCCCCCATCCTGTAGTAGAAGAGACTTGGGACAGACAGTCTGAAACAGATTACAGAAGAATATGGCTGTATACACACTATTTCCTTAAAGCACTTTCGAAGCACATTCTTTCCCTCAGAGAATTCTGGGCACTGTAGTTTCTCAAGGGTTGCTGGAAATTGTAACTCTGTGAGGGGTTTACCAAAACGGCCAGAATTATCTGAGGCATAGAATGTGCTTTAAAGTTATAGTGTGTACACAGCCTCAATTCTATGTAAGCTCAAGATGTGAGGCTTCACAATGTCTTCACTGCTTACATGGGGGTGCAAATTAACGTGATAATTTAAACATAAATGTTTCCTGCTTTTTGGAGCACGTGTGGATTTGGATGAGCCTTAACTCTTCCCTTAAGTGGAAGAGTTAATATCATATAATGTTTACTTACATTTCTATAATGTTGACAAAAGATGCTTCCCATTCGTTCTGAACAGACCATGTATCTGGAGACACTTTATACCTTCAGACAATGTTTATAGGTGCAGACAACACAGTGTTAATTTAATCTTTGTTTACAAACTGCTAGGTGAAAGGGCAAAGTGTGCTTATTCTGCTTTGTGTCTCATGACAACTTGACACTAGTTCTTTTTGATGGCCTCTATCAGTAAGGCAATAGGGACACTGAGATGCTTTTTATGAAGTGAAGCTTACATGAGTTGAAGAGTTGTACCCTCTGAAGTAATCTTTAATACTCTTATTGAGGGATAGTTGCATTTTTGTATGCACATACTTCCTCCTAAAATACACATTTTGTATGCATCTTCTCTAAAATACACATTTTTGTATTTGTGTTTTTTTAATGAAACTGTACCACAACATTCAGAAAATTGTACACTCTAATTTCTAAATGTGTATCAACCCACCTATTAGCCTAGAAACTTCCTCATTATTGGATTTTTTTCAGTTGGATTTTTGTTACATTTATATCCCACCTTTCCTCTAAGGAGCTCAAGAGGACATTCTACCCCTCCCCATTTTATCTTCACAACAGTCCTGTGAGGTAGGCTAGCCTAAGAGACAGTGACTAGTCCAAGTTCACCCAGTAGTTGAGTGAGGAAATTAATCCTGGAAGGCACCAAGACATGGGGTTTATTGTGTTAATTTTGCCGGTTATACTGCTAGTACTTCTGTCAGGATTTCTAACATTCTTTTTTAGACCACAGTACATGTTGCATTATGGAACTGTAGCTTTTTTTTATCAATATATAGCCATGTCACATTAACTTTCCTCCACATAAGTGGGCATGGTGTGACACAAGAAGAAATGGCATTGGAGATGCTGCAAATCTCCCATCTTTTCTGTGCATGCACAGAATCCCCCATGATTCACTGCATGATATGCCAAAATATTGCCCAAAATATTCCACCAGTTCACGTTGAAATAAGCACTAAACTTACATGAGACCCTGCTAGATTTCCAGAATAGGATTTTATGTCATGTGGAAGTTCACATAAAATATTGAAATTAACAGGTAAGGAAACATCCTGATGATGGAATAAAGTGCCATCTGAATGCAGCCGGGTCTCCCAGCTCCTAGTCTAACACTCTAACCACTACACCACACTGTTCTATGCTTCCCATGCAAGCCCCTTTATTCCCTTATTCCCTTTATTCTTTGCCTGCTCCCTCTATGCTGCTGGGTTTCTGCATTTGGTCGTTCTTTTCATCCCTGTACATCAGCTCCTTTACCCATCTCACCCCCTTTTACTATTCCTTAGCCACAGAAGTAGACTCTAATATTCAGCATGACATAGAAAGCGCAAACAACAGCCAAGTACAACAGGTTTGCACAAAATCGTAAGAGCAACTCTGCTTTGGCACTGTGACCTGGAGAGATCTCTTGTAGCTAGACTGGCTGAGACCAGTTGTGGTGAGTTGCTCCTAAAGAGGCAGCTGAGCTCCTCACAGTGACATGCCCCCTAACATTTGTCAAAAGAAATTAGGCACACTTGCTTCACTCTTCGTGCAAGAGAAGCTCATCATAGGGTGGAAAACAATAAGCAAGCTGCTCAATGCAGTCTTTTATTATTTCTTAAATAATATGCAAGGGTAGAATTTTACTACCTGGAACAAAATAATTTTAGTTATCACACAAACACACACAAATGATGCAATTCTGAAAGTCATTTGATTAGGTGCCACATAATTGGATACAAATACAATACATCATCACAGCTGGTAGCAATGGCAGCTTGGGAAATTACCAAGGCCCCAGCACCCCAACAGCGTCTACTGATAATGGCTCCCCAATTTTTTAAAATTCTGGCCTAGCACACTGAGCATCACTGATGTTGGGAGGTGAATTCCAAATCTTATGGAGTACACCAGCTTGAGGAAGGAAATCAAAATGTGCCAAAACTCACCCACCTAGTGCTGCTTGCAGTTTTGCTCAGAGAGCTCCTGCCTCATCTTGCCACCAACAGGTAAGCCCAAGTGTGCCCATCAATAGATGAAAGGTCCACCAGAGGTCACTTTGTCTAGGGTGCTCTCAAGCCCAGAGCTTGCCCTACTGTACCTCTTTAGTAGACATCATCTGCTATGGCAGCAAAAGCACTTCCTTTGCCTCATCATAAATTTGGTTTTGTAAAGGGCCAGTTTGCACATATTTTGAATCATCTGGTTTGACTGGCAGCTTACTATGTGAATTGACTCCATTCTGTTGGAGGTCCTATAAGGTGGAGAGTTGTGTCCATGGTCCTATGACGAACATGTTTGTAAAAGCCAGTCCCATGTCGCATTAAAGTTTAATACTAACAAATGTATCATGGCGCATAAACCTTTGTCAAATGCATGATTCACCATGCAGAGATGCCAGTGGACTCTGTTGACTTTGCTTCAACATACCAACATGGACTATGCATCAGGAAACTGGGCACTTGCTACCACCAGTAATAACTAAAAATACAGTTATGTTTGAAGATTATTTTCTTACTTATGCACTTCAAAATCACTCTGATTTTGTTGGCTTTAACCAAAGCATGGCTTAGCTACTTAAAACCTTAACTATAATTTGGTTTCTTTGACTATACTGTATAGGATTTAATGAAGCAGTTCCAAAAACCAAGTGCTGTGAGGGAGAGTTGAAATCATTCTCAAGATGATCTGTTTCCGAAACAAAGTAGTCCAAGACATAGGGGGAAGCTACCCTGGGAAATATGTTACTTCCTGGCCTATTTACATGCACCTAAATGCGCATAAACTCTGGATAGACTGAGTTAACAGATGAGTTGCACCAAGACCCTAACAATAGTAGCAAGCCTGAGTTGTCCTCTCCACATTTGTTTCAAAAGTACCCTGGACAATGAGTGTGTCCATCAAGTTCACTAACAAAAGTATATTTCTGCTTAACTACAGCCAGATGTCAACGGCACCTGAGCACATCTCACAAATGCTGAAAAAAACCATAATTTAATCAAGCAATTACAGAAAACTATTTTCAAACTGTGGTTGGAATAATTTGAATACAAATTGCTGTTAATCAGCAGCGTTTAGCACAGGGATATTTGATTAAGTTTCCCCCTCAAAACAACTTATTCTACTAATGAAAAGGAAAATACTATTTTTCAGGGGGGTTTTGTTCCTCACAAAGATGCTTCTAACTAATATTGTTTTATCTGTCGTATAATTATTATCCCTTATCCCTTTCACCTTTGGAAGCTTCTAACTGTGCAGTACTGTACATATCTCCTCAAATGTAGGTCCCAATGGGTTCAATGGGACTTACTCTTTGGTAAGCGATTTCAAAAAATACAGTTATGTATTCCTTGTGGAGTTTTGGTCACATAATCTTTTCCATTCCCCTCCCTCAACCTTAAATGTCTTTTAATCTATTTGGGGCATGGGTTTTTTTCAACAGAAAAAAAAAACCAGTTGTCTCAGAATTCCTTTAGAACAAGTGAAGGAGGAGGAGGAGGAGGAGGAGTTATGAACTGCTTTCCTAGACTTGCCATTGTATTTTTTTTATTTATCTGATAGGAAAACCCCAATTAGATTTGGGGGGAATGGAGCAAGGATGTGTAAGTATATGTCAGACCAGGAGTTTGGACTACTTTCTTACGAAATATATGGTTCTTCTGAATGAACTTAGGTCTGCAGGATATCTCTTATTCTACATGGTAGTTTCTTCACAGCGGGCCTGCTTCATCAATTTTTGGAACGGTAGCTGCCAAGATAAAATTCAGCCATATAATTATTTCTTGTTGGGCTGTTTTTAAAAATCCCATTGTTATAAACTACCTACTTCTATTAATCCTAGCTCTCTGACACATGTAGGTGTATAGTATGTTCATTTGCAAACTGTATGTGAATTATGTAGCTACACGTGAAAACATTTTACATACAGTGGTACCTCAGGTTAAGAACTTAATTCGTTCTGGAGGTCTGTTCTTAACCTGAAACTGTTCTTAACCTGAAGCACCACTTTAGCTAATGGGGCCTCCCGCTGCCGCTGCGCCGCCAGAGTACGATTTCTGTTCTTATCCTGAAGCAAAGTTCTTAACCTGAAGCGTTATTTCTGGGTTAGCGGAGTCTGTAACCTGAAGCATCTGTAACCTGAAGCGTCTGTAACCTGAGGTACCACTGTATTTGCATAAAAATGTAATATGGAAATGGATGTCCCTGAGAATGGTACAACAAATGGTTCTATTCTACTCAAATTCAGCTTCCAAGGTTCTAGACATATAGACATAGGAAAATGTCGAGCTGACTGTTCAGGTGTTTCCAATCATTGGGGGGGGGGATATGTGCCTCCCATCTACATCCCCATCCCCAGTATCATGTTCCTGATACCTCTCTCCACCACCGTCCACATGCTGGGGCTGAACATCTGCAGTAGGAAGCTGGCTCCATTCATGGATGCTTTCCATATGATTCAGAACTCTGTGTCATCAGTAGGGAGGGGTGATGCCAATTTTGGTTTCAATCAGTTTCTCATTTTTTTGATCTTGTGTTCAGCTCTCCATATTTTCACATCCATGAGGGGGTTAAGTTCCATGAAAATCTGCTAATATTCATATTGTTCTGTGCAATATTTGCAAAGCAAATTTCTGAAATATCATACATTTGTGTCTCTTATTTTCACTAATATGTGCATTTTTATGCAAAGTTTTCACTAGTATATCCGTTTTTGTACACATTGCTTGGCTGGCAAACTGCACTGCTAAGTTCAGAGAAATATGAATTTTGAAGGAAGCCTGAGTGATGGTTCTGTATTGTTTTGCTAAGTATGAATTCAGTGACTTCACTTTTAGATGTGAACAGACTTTCTCCCCATCCCTAGTGATCAGGGCTATAAATTGCATAGGAAGCCTCCACAAGTCGAGCCAGTATCACCCAAGTGCTTAGAGTCCTAGAGCTTGGTGAGCTTTGGCCATTTGGAATGTAACAAAAGAGATGGAGTAGTAAGCCCTCTCTTGCTCTCCCATGTCATGTGATAGAAAACATATGGGGGGGATGTCTGAATAGGGCTTTGCACGCAGACAGAAGTTGGAGATATTGCACAAAAGCCATTCTCTTTCATATGCTGCCGAGATGCCCAGCCAAACATTGCTTTTGCTTGTACATGGTCAGATCAATATGGTTCTGGACAAATTGCAATCTTCCTTCTCATGGAAACTGTTGCTCCATTGAACAGCCCTTACTTCCACAAAAGTTGAAGATCAGCCTTCCTGGAAAACCATATCCTGTTATAGCTTAACTTTGCAACTATAGAATGCATTCAAACAAATCTCAGCATAATCCACCATTATGGATTAATCCATAATCCAGCTCTCATGGCCTTCTAGTGATTCCCTCACTGCAAGAAGTGAGGTTACAGGGAACCAGGCAGAGGGCCTTCTCGGTGGTAGTCCCCCCCTGTGAAATGCCCTCCCATCAGATGTCAAGGAAATAAACAACTAACTGACTTTTAGAAGACATTTGAAGGCAGCCCTGTTTAAGGAAGCTTTTAATGTTTGATGTTTTAGTCTGTTTTTAATATTCTGTTGGGTGCTGCCCAGAGTGGCTGGGGAAACCCAGCCAAATGGGCAGGGTATAAATAAAATTATTATTATTATTATTATTATTATTATTATTATTATTATTATTATTATACTGACCTGCTTTCCTCAACGTTAGGCTTACAGTGAGATAATCAAGAGGGATAGTAGAGGCCAAATACAAGGAAGCACAGTTCTGGAACTTCAGTCAGAGCAGGAGTGATGATGTCACATATCAGATATTCAGGTGTAATTGAAAAATCCCTCCTTTCCCTAGCAAATGAATGAGTGAAAACAAGTTTTTTTTTCTTTTGCTTGTGACAGATTAGCATAGAAAAGATCAGAAAATGAGGGAAATAAACAGAGGATGAATGCTTCTTTCTTTTTCTTTGATGGGGTTTCCACTTTATGCTTGCAGTTTAATGGTAGTACTTCTTTGCAAGATGGTTTTGATTTCTAATTGAAAACTAAAGGTTCAGTTTCAGTTGGCTTAAAATCTCTTTTGGCAAAACTCAGTGTGGTTGTTTTTTTAAAAACCTTTAGCAGTCAGAGGTATCACTGAGCTCAATGGAACTTACTCCAAGGAAACTATACATAGGATTTCAGCTTTTCAGTTCTTAATAAATTAGGGTTTGTGCTACCTACTGGTGAGCAAGCACTATGGCTGGTAGGTTCGCCAGTCACAATATGATGCATAAGAAGGCCTTAAAGGTGCCTTGAGATGATGGGCCTCCCAGATCTGATTTCCATATTCAAGGCACCTTAAGAATACATATGAATATATGAAAATGCCACAGGCAAAAGTCATTGCCTATCATGGAGACAGAAATGCTGAAGTTTGTTTTATGAATCCACCTTCCAGCATAGCTCTATACTTGGACTGCATTATAACAGAATTATTATTTGTATATTTGCAAATGAAATTATTCTCTGTATTGTTACATACATATCAGTGACAAATTGCAATGCATGACAGTGTCACTTAGAAATACATAACTACATTATGATACTGTAGGTGAAACAGATTATAGTAATCAGGTGCCAAATGCTATAATTAAAGCTGAGATTATTTTTTCCCCATTTTACAAACCCCCATTTCATTCATGCTCAATTTTTGTAAAAAAAAAAAGGGGGGGATCTCTTGTTTACCAAACTATTTGACATACATCCATGTCGGTGGATGGGAACAATTAACTCAGAGCATAATTAAAGCAATCAAAAGGGTTTAAATAGCCATGGAGTTATTATGTACCTACGTGATAATTAAATGATCAAGTGACTACACAGTAATTTCATGGTGATTTGTGCTATATACAATATTTACTATGCAGAAAACAAACAATACTGTCAGTTCAAAAAGAAAGTGAAAAGCCATATGTCAACATTAAAATGTGTGCATGATATTTTTTAATGTTGATTTACTTCCACAATTATCACTTTCTCGCCACATTTTATGGCATGTTTTCACTGCCTTGCCTGTGAACAAAGTGTCATGACTGGTTTAATGAAAATGTAAACCTTTGTGTGTATATGCCACACTATAGAAAACAGTAATTGAGAATCTAAATACTTGAAGTATAAAACAAAACTGAAAGGAAAATGTTGTGACACATACTGAGAGCCTGATCCAAAACCCGAATTATGTACATCTTATGGTCTAATAAAATCTAAATGAAAAGCAAACAGACGAATGAATGACACGGCTTCATCTGATTTCCAGCTATTAAATATGGTGTAGTTCATGGCTGAGGAACCTGTGACCCGCTGTCTGTTGGAGGACTACAAATTCCCTCTCCCCTGACCATTAGCTATGTTGTCTGGGGCTGGTGGGCACTACAGTCCAACAACATTTGCATGGCCACAGAGTCACCACTGCTAGTGTAGTTAATAGTTTAGAGAGTGCCCCAGTTGATCATAGAGACGATTGGGCCAGTAATTTTTCACTGCCGATAGGTTTTTGGATGCTATTGGCTTGTCAAACCAGATATGCAGAGAATAATTGACACAAATCTTTAACCCTTTCCTACCAACCTTTCCTACAATGCTAGTAGAGCAATAGACATTTTATTGGCTAGTGTATCCTTCCATTTTAAAAATAAATAAATAAATTATGTATAGTGCAAAAGGTCAGGGTTTTTTTATCCTGTAAAAAGTTAATTATTTTACTCTAACTAGATTTAGCCAGCAGAGTAATTAGTGTTTGGACATCCAGCTCTGTATACATGTTAGTGATATAGCAGAATGGCCCCTTTAACTGGCTTGCGAGGAAGGTCTTGCTGTGAAGCATTGGGCAGAGAAAAGAGCCTGTGGCCAGGTGGAATATGAGTGCTTCTTCAAGAAAAGCACCAGAGTCACTTATCTTTGTAAATGGTTTCATTTTCCAGTCACTCATGCCTCATGCCTCTGTCAGCAAGTGAGTGCCTGGGATTGGGGGGGGGGGGCAAACAACCACAGTTAAGCAAGACTGTTGGGTTCCAATATAATCCCAAACCATAGTTAAATCTAGCCATGATTTGTATGTCAACAACAAACCTTGGCTCCATGTCATGGTTTGTTGCAAGAAAATAAATCATCATTAGTCTGCAGGACGGGGTTTGGGTATTTAGGCAAACCACACTTTGACTAAACAAACCATGGCATAGTATTATGTGTGAGCCAGGCCTATCTGTCTTTAAAGAAGAATTTAGATCTACCACAATGATCCTCTCAATGAATAGACATCTGAATAGGGAAATTGTCCCAGCAAGCTCACCACAGGAAATATCAGATCAGGATGCTTTAACAGAAGCCAGTCCACTTACTGGTAGGTGCTACACCTGGCCATTTCAAACAGCAAGCTGCCTCCTTCCCTGCCTGTGAACACACCTGAGATGCTGGAACTTTTGTAGTTCAGTTGCTCACTGTGGCCTAGTAAATTTAGCTCCCATTGAACTCAATTTTTACTTCTGAGTAGGCATGCTTGGTGTCCTATAGTATTAGGTAAACAAACAAATTCTATTGAACTATTCACGCTGCCTTCCACAGACACAGAAACAACATTGACTCAAATTCAGCTACAGTACCTGGGAGAAAGTGTAGTTAGAATTAATAGCAATCCTCAAAGTATAGGGTTACCTTTAGCTTGTTACTTGATTAGATCTTCCTAGATTACCTTTTTCCTTGTTTTCATTTCTTTCAGCAACCAATATTTTGATCCTGGTCCTCCGTAAGAACTTGTGCACAAATCACCTACCTCTTACACCCAAGCTATTTCATCAGTTGACCCCAATCTAATTACTCTGCAGCCATTTACACTCTAACATTTACTCTACCATTTACCAAGGTCCTCCTCCCCCCTCTCCCTTAGCTTAGTCCTACCAACAGACATAAATCTTTAAACACAGAAGAGGAATATCTTCAGGCTCCAGGCTCCAAACTTGAATATGATATGCATATTGAGACCTGCCTATTGTGAGGTTCATCCACCCAAGACGTTAGTCAACAGATTTTGGAGATTAGCTCTCTCTTTGGATTAAAAACTAATACGGAACTCAAATACTTAAAGATAAATCTTTAATGTTCTCCCAATGAATCATTGACCATTGTGAACTGCATGAATCTGGGCCTTTGTTTCCAATTCTGTCCCCTTGCTGCCATGCATTATGTTCGCCACTAGTGTCTCCACAATGCCATTCATTCATCCCAGTGGCATGTAAAGATTGATGAGGCAACACCAGCTTCGCAGCTTGTTTCCTAAGGCAACTTTTTCCAGTATCTGATCTGTAACTGCCTGATGGAAAAGATGTGCAATGCCTCATGCTGCTACTATGCAGCTTAAGAGTTTTGAAAAGTTCAGGAGTTTAAGTAAGGCTTTTGACAAAGTCCCCCATAATATTCTTGTGGAGAAGCTGGTAAAATGTGGACTGGACGAGGTAACTGTTAGGTGGATTATTTGCTGGATGGCTGACCGAACTCACTAATGGTTCCTCATCATCCTGGAAAAAAAGTGACAAGTGGAGTGCCACAGGGTTCTCTCCTGGGCCCATTGTTGTTCGGCATCTTTATAAATGGGTGAAGAAATTGAGAGGATGCTCATCAAATTTGGAGATGACACCAAGCTGGAAGGGGCAGCCAATGCCACAGAAGACAGAATTGGGATTCAAGATGACCTTGTCCAATGAACTGGCCCTAAACCAATGAAAAGATTTTCAAAATGGACAAATATAAGGGTCTACACTTCAGCAGGAAGAACCAGCTGCACAACTATAAGGTGGTGGACATCTGTCTTGCCAGTAGTACATGTGAAAAGGATACTAGGGTCTTAGTAGACCACAAGCTTAACATGAGAACAGTGTGATGCAGCAGCAGCAGCAAAAAAACAAAACAAAACAAAAAAAAACCCACAAATGCTATTCTAAGCTGCATCAACAGAAGTATAGTGAATTCAATGACACTTTCTCCCAGGTAAGTATGCACTGAATTGCAGTCTAAGTGATATCTTTAGAAGACAGTCCCCAGGCACCCCAAACTGCTTTTGGTATTCCACTGAATTGAAACAATAATTAAATGCAAGACCCTTTAAAGGGGAAACTGGAGCGAGTTAGAGCAGGATTGAATGGCACACTGCACACCAGTAGTCTTTCCTCTTTGAAAAAAGCTCTCATCCAGCACAATCCTATGCCATATGCTTGTCTACTTTGAAGTAAGTCCCACTGAGTTCAATGGGAGCTATTCCCAGGTAGCCATGTGTAGGTTTGCAGCTGTAATCACCAAACAGCTTTCTGAACCCAAGGGACAGCAAAAGCCAATCCAGACCCCTGAAACTATCAAAGCCACCTACAGTACATCATGTTGAGTGTCAATGTGCAAAACAGAATGCCAATATTAGTTTTTTAAAAACTTTGGAAAAGAGTTAAGCTCTGTCGATAACCATAAATGTCTATGTGCCAATATCTGCGAGTCTATCAATCTCTCTCTATACACATTTCAGACAGTATTAGTCTATTTGACAAATAAATGACAGAAAACTAATATCTTATTTTGATGTGGTGGTAGAAGCAGTGATAAATCAGCTCCTCTTGCCAAGAACATCTTTCTCCCTTAAAAGGACGATTCTATTAGACTTCCTTCTCATATGTATTACTTCCTAGAAATTTTCTCCAAGCCTGCCTTCTTATTTTGCAAAGGTGGGGCTGTTCTCTAACAGGCAAGAGCTTGTTCACAATCTATCCCATCATGCACTGCATGCTGTGTTGATACAGTCCTCAGTACCGGGTATGTTGCAGTAGTAGGCCGTAAAGAGAAGTGCAAATAATTGATGTCCTGCTGTTAAGGTGGTCCCAGCATGTGGCCCCCAGCAGTGCTGTAGCTATGGGAGAGCTAGCCAGGGTTTTTTGCCCCAGGTGAAGCCTCCAGAGAGGTGTCATTGTGGTTCCCAGCCTGTGTGTGGAGGGTTGCCAAACTGGGTTTTTGACCTGGGTGAAATTAAGCCTAGTTTTGCCCCTAGCCCCCAGAAGGTTACCCTAGATGGAATGTGGCTCCTGGGTTGAAAAATGGGTCCCCTGTCCATGTAGCCTTTGCCAGAGTGACAGCTATTAGAAAGGCAACTTGGAAGTTTTGAGAACATAAAAAACATACCAGGAGCCTGGTGGGTCAGGCCAATGGCCCATCTAGTTCTGCATCCTGTTCTCACAGTGGCCAAACAGATGCCTGTGGGAAGCCAGCAAGCAGGATTTGAGCACAAGAGCACTCTCTCCTCCTCTGGTTTCCAGCAACTGGTATTCGGAAGCACTGCTGCCTCCAACTGTGGAGGCAGAGGATAGCCATCATGGCTAGTAGCCATTGATATCCCTCTCTCTTCCATGAGACACAATGGAGCTGCATTGGCAACAGAACCATGGCAAGAATGACTCCAACTGCTATCAGTAGTGAAGATAATGTGGCAGTGTATCTGGATTAAATTTAAAGCTAAAAATGGCTTGCTTCTTTTCTGAAGTATGTGTGAAAGAAACCACATCATGTTGACATATATATAGCACTTTACTGTGCTATGAAAATATCAGAGGGGAGGTGATTCTGGACTTTTTCTATTGTTGTGGTCTGAATGGAATTAACAGGTTTTGTTGTGTGCGTGCAATATTAGAGAAACTCCAAAGCAAACACTCTGCTTTTCTCCCCCTCTAATGGAACTGGAGAAATGTTTACATAGCAGCTCAAAGCTTCAGAGCAACACAAGAAAGCTAATACTTTTCAAAAAGGTGTCTGGAGACCAAAGGAAATGTTTCAACTGTCCAGCAAATGAGCCTGGTTACAGTCCCCTGACTGCTAGGGAGGTGATGATCTGATTCTTAGTACAAGCAGCAAAGTCTTTACAGTCCACCAGATTAAAGTACTGGTCAAGCCTTAGAGATCAGATATTCCCACATGAAACATAATACACCATGAAATGAGCAGAAGAGAGATGCTGAGCTTTTAACCAGCCACTCTGTGACAAGGGGGTTGAGTGTAAGCAGATGTTGCTGCTGTCTAAACAACTAAGCCCTTTGTCCATAAAGGCTCTAAGAGTTTAAATTGTAATGGACTGGTGGATAGCTTTGATTTACATGGCAAAGCCAGGGTGCTAGAAATACCCTCTTAAAAAAAAAAACTAACATACAGATAACCATCTACTCATTTCCCTGCATCTTGCAACCTACAAGTATAGTCATTTAATTTACCTAAGAGCAAAGCAAACACTTAAGGAGCCTACTCACTAAAGGCCTGAACTGCTGTCAAAAGGTAATGGCTCAAGAGTTGGATTTTTGCCCTTAAAGCAAATGCTTTAGAGCTTGAGGATATTTGTTTGAAGCAATCTTCTCACAAGAGCCTCCTAAGTGCTGAATATTTCAAGGCACGCTCCCTGGTGCCCCTCCTCCAGCTTTCAATGCCCTTGGTTCCTTTATAGTTCCCCCCCCCCCACTCACTGATTGGGCCTGCCATTTTAAAATGAATGCCTCTGGCATCTATTAACACTACAGTATTGACCCTGTTCGTTGAGTGCCTGGTAGCAGAGCACAGTCCTTTAAGCTCATTCTTAAGGAGTCAAATTAGCTTCCACGAGACAAGTGCAAAGTCAGAGCTTTTGGAATTCTAATGATGTGAACAAATCTAAGGACAATCCACCCCCTCTCTGCTCCCCTCTGTGATGGGGTGCGCCACTACCAGGATAGGAAGGTTTGTTGCATCTCCCATATCACCATCCAGCTCTTCCTTGTATCTGGAATGGGGAGCCCGTGCTGTCCTCATGTTGTAGGACTCCAACTCATATCAGCATCACACAACATAGACAATGGTCTGGGGTGATGGGAGCTGAACAACATCTGGAGGGCCACCAGTTCCCCATCCCTCCCAACAGGGCATGTTAACTGGGAATATGCATGGCAATGCATGGGCCACTTGTTCATGGCAATCGCCTGGTATTCTTAAGTAAGTGTGCATGTGTGGTGGGGGTAGGGGTAGAGTACTCTAGGGCCCTAGGGCCATCCCTTTGATCTCAGGCAGCTGTGTGCACATGGGGATGGCTAGTGCTCCTTTGGCTTTTGCCTAGTAGGTACATAGAACATAGAAGCAAAAGGCATTCTATTCGTTCAAAAGAAACACTCACATGTGGAGTAATGTAGGGCCTACCTGAGAATGCTGTAGGAGTACGGGGGAGGAAAGGCACAATGCTCACCCATGTAGTTTTGTAACAGCACACAAAAATGCTATACTCCAATTGTGATGCCTTCACTCCATTTCACAAGATCTTCTGCATCTAAAGAGAGACAGTTCTACATTATATTGGGTTTCAAGTTTGTGCAGCAAATAATAGGCTTTCACTGTAGATGGTATAGTAGCAATAGCAAATGATATTTCATTGGCATTGATACATAATATAGTCTCTTAAACAACACATCTGGATCTGAGAGTATTCCCTCTGTGCAAATGTTATGGCTCATTTACAACATACATGAAGAGAAAAATGATCACATAATTTCCCAGCAAAACAATAATGGTGTCATGATTAATCATTAAGATTGCTGTGATTGATCTAAAAGTCCCTATACCATATGTCTATCGAAATTTCTGACTATAGCAAGACAGATTCAGATTTGTTGTATGAACAAGTCACTTGAAAGAAGCATGAACCAAGCATTTCAGGTGAAAAATTCCAGGGATAATTTACATATAAATTTAGGTGTGCAATCCACAGGCCTATTTGCATATGAGGCTACAGTTTTCAGTAGTGGCAGATGAAGAGATGCACAGACACAGTACACGGGACACCTTGCTCTACCCTGGTTACCAATGAGAGAGGCTTGCTTAGCCATATGTGGGACTGCTGCCCTAAAGACGGAAGTCCTAAAAAATATTTGCTCCAGAGTGATCCCATTAGAGTCAGTGGAATTTCATAAATTTTGGGAGGATTTGAGCCACTGCGAGGAAGAGTCATGACACAGTGGTCAAGCACACGTGCTGCATACAAAAAGTTCCAGGTTCAATCCCTGGTATCTCCCGGTAGGGCTGGGAAGACACATGTCTGAAACTCTGGCTAGCCCCTTCCAATCACTGTCAACAATACTGAGTTAGATTAACCAATGGCCGTACTCAATAGAAAGAGCTTGCTATGTTTCTATGCCACTGTCTGGGAATAGTCCAGCAGCTGGAAGTCTTGGGCTGCAGTATACATTTTGTTCAGGGACTCAATATAAGGGGCCAAATCACATAATCCTGCAAGCACACAAGAGCTACTTGCCCCTCCTGTGCCCTTGATCTTTATTCTTCCCATCTTAAGCTATCACTTTAGTTTCTCTAAGGTTGAAATCATTTAATCACTTTTGTACAAAAACAAACAAACAAACAGATAGTCCTTCAACACTCCAGATTCCTAGGCAGGGATTCCTACCCACCTACCAGAATGGCCAGCAGGGGTGAGAAAATTCAGAATCTGGTCTACCCACAAGATCTGTACCTCTTGTTTCATATCTGTATGTTTCATTTTCATTAAAATCTGATTGCCTGGTGTTAAAGTACTTTCTTCAGGAACAATTTATGGTGTTGTGTAGGCATAATCAAAATGGGTTAGAATCGCCATGTAATGTGGATTTAAGATTCATTTTCTCACTCAGTCGAATTCCTAACTAGCTTAGAGGGACTATTCTGCACTGAGCGAAAATGCTCCGAGTGTTTACCTTGTTTGCTGATTCTAAAATGCTGTCAAATTCAGATGGTCTTGGTGAATTTGGAATTGTCCATGTCACAGCCCACCTCAATATTTGGCAGTAAACAAATACGTTGAGTGTTGGTTTAAAATCTCCTGACTTGAATTTTCAGACAAAACAAGGTCAAAGGACAAATAATGCACCAGATAAACTAAGAGCAAAGGTCAATGGTTTCTAATGCTGTGTGATCAATATGCAAAGCTTTGGGATTTTGTTGGCATGTGGGGTGAGAGAAACGCACATCTTATAGGTCGGATATTTCCAAAGAGACCTTCTTTTAAACTATTTCTTTCAACAGACAAACACCTTCAAAACGACAAAAGCCTTGAAGTCTATGGCACAAGAGACATGCAAAAGTCATTAAGGCTTATCCCAAGAGACCTTCTAGAGTTGCTTCACATTGGAGTGGGTGTAAGTCTGCTTAAAATTAAATTACCTTAAAATAAATTTAGAGCGCTAAGCAATATCCTGCCTTCAACCCAGCAGGGTTTCCCGTGAGAAAAGAAAGTAGGCAAAGAGAGCTTAGACAGACAGACAAACATATTTACCCCTAGGTGGAAGGTACAAATTAAATTAGCTTGCCACAAAAGGGGGGATGTTTTCTCCTTCTGTTCAGATGTCATGGTAGTGAGGAAACATAGTCTTGGGGCCAAGAAAAATGGCACAGATGCATTCATCTAAACTACCATTCATCCTGTTCCAAGGTCTAAACAGCACACATAAAAGAACAGCGCTGTTGAGCTACTTCCTCTCCTTAGTTACCAAGTGGGGGTTTGCACAGGAATATGGGAGCAGAGGGTGCTGATTTTTCCAGAAGGTTTCAGTGTTGCAATGGGAGAGTGATTGAAGAGGTTATCAACCTGATGAAACCTGGAGTAAGAATCTCACAAATAAACCTTGATTTCATATTTCATACTTTGTGGTGAGTTTCTTTTTCTTTCCTTCTTCTGTGGGGCTACAATTCAATTCTCTCTCTCTCTCTCTCTCTCTCTCTCTCTCTCTCTCTCCAGCTGAAAACAATACAAGCACTACTTCCTGAGTCAAGTATATCTTTTATTGTGCCTCATTAATATGCATGTTTTTGGCACTCAGTTGGGTTCAGCTGGTATGCTTTCCAGTATCTCATTCTTTATTTATATGAGACTGGGAGGTGTGACCTATGGAGCCAGTTGGCTGTCATGAATTGGAATATTCATTAAGCCTTGTGAATTATGCATCTGACTGCTTATAATACTGTGATCAACACTGGATGGTGCCAGAACTCTGAGCTACTTCCTGTTAGGTGGAAGGCTCTGCAGCTGGGTCAAAAAGTGCATGCGCTCCGTGCCCTTTGGAAATAAAGCTGATCGACTGTGTATTTCCAGCACTGGAATGCCATGGGGGTTTGGGGACTTGGGTGTGAGAAAATATTAGGGGGGGGCTTCTCTCTCCCTGCAACCCCAGTCAAATGGTGCTGTCTGGTATTTCAGCAATTCCAACCCCCAAAACAAAACCTTTATGCCGTATTTATAGTATGTTTCCTATCGCTTGGTACAGAATGTCAGACACAGGAACACAAATTACCTGCACCACAGAAGCGTTGAGTCTTGAGAGCCAGTTCAGTAGAGTATTGGACTAGGACTGAGATGACCTAGGTTCAAATCCCCAATCGGCCATGAAACTCACACTGAGTGGCTTGCATCATTAACTGTCTCTGCTGCTTGACATCATATATGGTTTGGGGGCACATAATGGAGCCACCTTGCTGAAGCTAAGCAGGTTTGAGGCTGGTTCTTGGGTACTCTATGTAGGCTGCCTTTGGTTTCATTATGGAAGAAAGAAGTGGAGACTTAACAATAATTAAAACATAATAGGAACATTTAAGAATAGGAACATTTAAAAGTGACAGTGCACATAATACAGCAGGCCTAGGTTCAATCCCTGCTACTTTCAATTAAAAATGATGACATGAAAGCCCTTTCTGAGACTCAGGAGAGTTTAACGTGCTTTCCTATTTATATATGCTTTTTATTGTTTTTATATGCAGTTTTTTTAACTGTTTATATATGAGTAACTTTTATATGTAAATCACTTTGAGGTGCTTCATGAGAAGTGATTTATAAATAGAATTGTTATTACTGATGTTGTTGTTACCAGTCAGAATATACAATACTAGACTAGATGGGGAAATAGCTTCCTATGTTCCTGCTTCTACAGCTGTCCCTACAGTTGCACCAGCGTGAGTAACTTCACAGTGTTTTATGGTTTGCTGTGTTGCAAAACAATTTGTGTGTGTGCGTGTTTTCGGGTTGGGGTGGGATTGCTCACATTATTGCACACTGAGAATGGATTTAGATGTGAGGCAGAACAATCAGATGACCACTTTGCCTTGAACATAAGAATAGGCCTTCTGGATTAGGCCTGTTACTCATCCATCCAACATCCTGTTCTCACAGTGGCCAACGTACACCCACCTATAAATTCACTCTGAATTCATCACATGCCTAGAGCCAGGTGGGGTGGTATGAATCAGTCCTCAGATTGAAAAGTTGTTGGTTCCATATTTGCTGCTCTTCCTCTGCAAATAAATGTTTTTCATATAAACACTTTCCCCTCATAAATTGCTTGAGAAAATTCCACTTGTGTCAAGACTACATTCCTGTCAACCCTGGTATGTCTATATTGTCTTGTAATTAAAAGCCACTGGTTTGTTTGTTTTTAATGTAATAAATAAGTGAACTAGAACAGGGATATCTTTGAAATCTGCATTGTTTGAAATGTAGTAAAGAATACTTGTAGCAGAAATAAGATTTTTTAAAAGGCTTGGCACAGGGCGATTAATGAAGGATTTTAATAGCTTTAGCAATACCAATACCCATACAAGTCTTAAAGCAGAGACTTGCCGCCTTATGACCTATAGTCCTGAGGGTTTATAGTTTCAGGATGACCCCATGCAAGCTGAAATTATAGAATGGTCCTTTTGCATAAAAATAAATTCATATTTGGTTGAAGCAAGAACTCTTCAGAGTCAGCATTCTCAACACCAATATGAGCAACAAACTCTCTGACATAAATGCCAAAGGTGAAGAGCGATTAAAAAAAAAGTATGTTGAGATAAAATATGAAAAGTACAGCTTACAGCATAATCTGTAGTCACATTATTGTGCTTGATGGGTCCTGTAGCCAGGCCTGGCCAAGCCATAGATGGGCTGATCTATATAAAGGTCATAGGTGAGCCCTGTGTAAAATGGCATTGTTTACAGGTTTTTTAGTAGAGAGATTAGCTGTCACTTATTTTCACATACCTAACTGAAGAGCTTTAAAGGTTCCCAGTGAGAGCATGCTCTCTTCTCTTTCTCAGCCTGTCACATCCTTGTCAGTTTCAATAAAATTACTTACCTGAATTATGCAGATGAGCTTTTGTTGTGTCCAGCACCCATCATTGTTCCTCTCCACTACAGCTGAAACTTCTAGCAGGCTTCTTGCTTTTACTGTCTGATTCTAGCACTCCTTAGGTCAAGACCTTTCAACCTCAGGGCTTGACTTATGCCACAACCATTTGACAAATCGCCCAGGCCCTCACAAAAGCTGGTTGAGCTCTAGAGTGAGTGCTCTCTATGCACCACTGTTCCTCAGTTTTGACATTTCCTTCTCACTTTGCCCTTCGGTGATTAGACAAAAGAAGAAAAAGACATTTGTGTCCAAGGAATGCTTTCATTTGAGACGTGATAAATGGGAATCCTTTCCAAGAAGTCGTGGTCTCACTCTATGGCAGAAAGTTCCTTCACAAGAATTTCGAGATGTGAAACTTGCCCTGTAAAACATACTTTAAAGTCTAAACCCTACATGAATTATTCACTGGATCTTTTTTGGCCTTCCCCCTCGCTCCGTGTTCCAAACTGTACAATAGCTTTGTAATTAGACTACCTACTCATGATAACCTGGCAAGGAATTGCTACATTTGATGAATGAGAAAGCAAACCTTTTAATAAAAATTAAGATCCCGAGAAGAGGCCTGCTGCAGTAGACCAAGGGTCAACCCATCCAACATCCTGTTCCCAGCAGTCTACAGAATGAGGCTTCAGGGGAACCTTCAAGCAAGGCAAGGACGCAGCTTGCTCCATAGTAGCTGGTATACTCAGATACAAACAGGATCTGCAGCAAAATTCATGTCCACACCATACATTAAAGCACATGGCTTCTCCCAAAGAATCCAGGGAACTGTAGTTTACTTCTCACAGCAATACTGTCCCAGCACCCTTAACAAACTACAATCTCCTGGATTCCTTGGGAGAAGCTATGTGCTTTTAATCTATGGTGTGGAAACATCATAGTGTAGAGTGTTCCCCTTTCATGACATTCTGTCCCAATCCCTCTGCCACCCAGTTTCCCATTCCCCGCCCCCCTAACTGTCAGTCAACATTCTGTGGCAGCTTAGCACACTCAGTACTCATTGGGCTATGTTTGTACTTCTGCAAAACCTTGGGACTCTAGCTGATACCTCTCTCTTCTGTATGGGTGGTTCTGTTCTGGCTAACTAAGCAACAAAGCAGCCACAGTCCTGAACATTAGGAATAGAGAGGATGTAACCACCTCTGAACATTGAGCCTACAGCCACTGATTAACCTGTTCCCCAGACGGAAAGACCTCAAACATGTTAAAATGTAATAGGGGTGGTCAAAATTTATTAAAGTGATGCCATTTGTAACTTTCTCTTCAATGATGTGTCTATGAACCAAAAAGAACTTGTAAGCAGGGACTTCAGAGTAAAATGCAATAAATGACCCAGGAGTCTTTTCAACCCATTTGCACTCTTGGCATGCACAATATGCATTTGCCCGGAAACACACACATAAAGTTTGTGCATCTGCTTTTTAGTCAGTCACACTCTTGCTATGGCTAATCTCTCTTTGATTCCCCCCCCCCTTTTGTTTTGGTGGCACAGCATTAACTGGAGGATTGCCAAATCAAATCACCAAATAACCCAAATTATTTTTATGAACCACTAGCACTTCCTACAGAGGAACTCTACAAAGCTACCCAATAACCAGTTTTTATGCATGACAAATAAATCCCTCGAAACTAAGGAACTGCATCAGGACCAACACACAGCACACACACAATTGCTTAATAATTCATTACAGGCAAGATTCTTTACCAGATTCTCCTGGTTTTAAACACTACAGTCCCGATACCTTTAAAAACTTTTTCTTGCACTTACACACTGGTGAAAAAGGGGTTACTGTTGAACTGAGAAAGTTTTGTCTTCTCTTTCTGCCCATCCTTGCTTTTCCTCTACAAACTGTGTGAACAGAACGGGAAAATATAGGGTTATTTGTCAAACCACAAATGAATTATTTTAATTTGTCGTGCTTTATAGGCTTTACAAGAACAAGGGTGTCTTTAGAAGTTTTGCATAGGTATGCAATAGACTAACATCCTGATGCCTGCAATAAGGCACCCGTAGGCCAAATATCCTGGATGCATTCCACTTAGCAGTTCCTTTCCACTGCACACAAATGCATTCAGTGGGGAGAAGGAAACCATGGGAACTCAATTGGTCAAACTTTAACTAATATACTATATAGTTAGATGATTGTTTCAGTTAACTGGCAAGAGCCAAGCTACGTGTCCGAACATGCAGGAAATACACACACTGCATAATAAATTTACAACCTGAAGGCAACATCCTGAAGTCCATTCCCAGGCCAACTTAACAGGGATGCCTGCAGAGGTTCTACTTGAAGAAGCCTCTTGTTTTCTGTCTCAATTGTTTGTAATTAGGGGTAGAAGGAACTGTAAGTTTTGGTCGTCTCTGTTTCTCTTTTTTCAGGTTTCTGAACCAATTTGCAAAAATAAAATTAAAAAATTGCACAAATTTCTTCTAAGAAGCACATTTTTGTCTGCAGTTTTGGCTAATGTCAGGGCCGGTCCCAGACATTTTGGCACCAGAGGCGAATTTGAAATTGGCAGGGGCGACCCCCTGCCCATTGTGGTTTGTTATGGGTGCTTTTCTTTGAGGATTCTTACACACTTGTTGTTGTTGTTTAGTCGTGTCCAACTCCTCATGACCCCATGGACCAGAGCACGCCAGGCACTCCTGTCTTCCACTGCCTCCCACAATTTGGTCAGGCTCAGGTTGGTAGCTTCGAGAGTTAGACCACAGATTATTGCTTTTAATATCTAAACTATACAGCAATACATTTTTGAAAGTAAGATGCAACCGGGAAGGTTTACTCTCGAACCCAATCAAAACAGCAAAAGGGGTTAAACAGGGATGTATTCTGGCCCCCCATCTGTTCAACATCTACATTAATTCTCTTATCACCCAGATGGAAGAGGCAGACTCGCATCCCCCCAAACTATCGAATCAAAGGATCCCTATCTTACTTTATGCAGACGACGCGGTCATATTGTCACAGACCCGTATTGGCCTCCAGAGAGCACTAAATAAACTGGAGCAATACTGCAAGGTGGAACAGCTATTAGTGAATTTCCAAAAAACTAAAATAATGATATTCTCCAATAAAAGGAAAACACTAAGGTGGCAAATAGATAACCAACCTATTGAGCAGGTGACTTGCTTCAAGTATCTTGGCGTAGTCTTTCAATCTTCCAGAAAAAACACGGCGCATATTAAATATGCATCCTTGATAGCTCAAAGGAGTGCGGCCGCGATTGTAAGATATCATCGAACAACCGGGGGAAATTATATCCCGGCAGCCCTTAAGCTTTTTGCGGCCAAACCACTAGCCCAATTACTATATGGCGCACCCTTCTTGATAAATTCCAGATTGGATGCATACGAGAAAGTTCAGTCGGGTTTTCTAAGATCTATAACTCTAACCCCTAAATGTATTCCTAACGCAGCTTTGCGACTGGAAGCTGGAGTGCAGGAAGTAGAAACTAAAGTATGGCAATCAGCTCTACAGTATTGGATAAGAGTGAAAACGTCCCCAAATGGTCTTCTCCCCTTAATCAATACTGATAGTTTTCAATCCACTTGGGAGCAGACTATTCAAAAGAAATTAGCCTTGTATGGACTGCCGGTGGCGACTACTCTATCTATGGGAAGCGAAAGGGCGAAAAAGATTATTAGGCAAAGAATCGCTGATATCGACCGCCAAAACACCTTAACTCGTCTTCCCTCAACGTACAGACAACTGTATGAGCACCGCCCAAACCACCCAGCTATCTACCTAAAGACGTTAGAAAACCCGAGACACCGATGGGCCTTTACTAGGGCTCGTTTTAATGCATTACCCTCGGCGTTGCTAACTGGTAGATATCTTCGGATCCCAGTAGAACAGAGGCTATGTCCTTGTGATCTCAAGGAAATCGAATCTATTAGCCACGTTCTCCTACACTGCACTCTGTATCGAGATTTGAGGAAGGAGTTAATCGAACCCCTATTAAAAAATCTACCAGGCCGTTCAATTGAAATGCTGACTAGATACTTAATTGAGGACATCAACCCAGAGCGAACTATGACTGTAGCTAAATTTTGCTATCATGCAGCAAGACTGAGACGCGTCATGATATCAACCGACAACAGCGATAAAGCCGTCCACCAAGCCATAGTAGATAATACTTAAATGGAATTATCGCCCATTAAATTTTAGCTTAATTTTAATCTAACATGGGATCTGAAATAGTATTGTTAAAAGACGATATTTAAGAAATATTTATTTTATGTACTATCGTTTTATTTTCTCTTCTGCTGGTCTATGACCGTAATAAAGTTTATTATTATTATTATTATTGTAGCTTCGAGAACAATGTCCAACCATCTCGTCCTCTGTCGTCCCCTTCTCCTCCTTACACACACACATCACAATATTGATCCTTGTTCCCCCTTTCTTTCCAGTGCTGATCTTCACTCCTCTTTTCCCCCATGCTGATCTTTGCTCCCCTCTTGTTTCTGATGCTGATCTTCACTGTCTCTTGTCACTGCATTTCTCTCTTCCCTGACAGAGGGAAACACAGTGACTGTGAACCAACCCCCTTCCCCAACCTGGTGCTCTCTAGATCTTTTGGACTACAACTCCAATCAGCCTCTGCCAGCATGACATTTTGGATGTCTCCCAAAATGAAGAAGATAAGTTAGGCGTCCTGCCTCACACTTCATCCAGTTTTTAAAGAAGGGGTGAAACCAAGGCGTGTCTACTGGGGGTTTCTACATTCCTACCCTACTTGTCAGATAAGGAAACAAATAGATAAAGTATATGCTGAAACTGCTAAAACACCCGCCTCCCACTGAAGTAGGGATAAAGCAAGTAGAAGGTACTCCAAAACAACATGACATGGTGTCCGAGAATTAATGAACTGTTGGGAAGTATAACATATACCATGTAGATTAGGAGTCCAGTTCGTTTAAACAGCCAGATACAGACTTGGGAGGATCAATAAGGAGTAAGGCAAGTTTTCTGGATAGGCGTGCCAACTTGAATAAAATATTTTGTGGGGGCAGGTAAGACCCATCCTGCATAATTGATCACATGGTGCGGTGTACACACACCATTTGAATGGCAATGCCCATCAACTGGGGCATTGCACCCCCGCAAATATTTTATGGGGGGGTGAAGACCCCTCAACCCCTAGGAGTTGGGTTCTATGTTTCTGGATATTTTTGTGTTGCGGAAAACAAAATGGCATCTTTAACTAGGTGGTACAGTTGGAAGAATAAAGATTATGGGAAGGGCTATAGGGGGATATGAAAGCACAGAGATAAACAAGACAAGGCCATGGAGAGCTCTAAAGAAAAGTTGAAAGCATTTGTGTTGGATACAGAATTGACACAAGAGATAGCCCCATCCCATAATCTTCTGTGAGGAGACTAAAGGTGACCAGCAGCTAGCTGCAAATGTTCTCTCCCACTCCCTCTTGCTCTGCAGTTGTCCTCATGGGGGAAAAATAAAATGGCCAAAGGCAATGAAACCACAAGGGCCCATAGTTGAGGGGTATCACTTATTCTGCATTATAGAGAGATGTGGATTATTTAGATAGCAGAGTTCTGGATAAAGTTGAGAGGACTGAAGCATAACAATGGGTAGGCAACAGAGTCAAAAGTTACAGTCATCAACGTGAGTGTCAACCACAGCATGAACCAGAGTTTTAGCCAAGGGAAAGAGAGAGAAAAAAGAGCGGAAAGGTTACCACCAAGTAGCATGACTTGGTGACAAGTTAAATACGGCATGCAAAATAGAGGAGGGAATCGACGCTAATGCCAAGGCTTCATGTCCAGTCATCAGGATGGGTGACGGAGACAAAAGACATGAAGGCTCAAATGAGGGAAGAAGGCTTAGGAAGAAAACTGAGCAGAACATGTCACATTTGAGAAGTCAATGAGATGCCTACATACAAATGTCAGTTGACTAAACACATGTGTGGAAGTCTGTGCAGACATGACATGAAAAGTTTAAAGTTTTCACCATATAAGCGGTACTGAAAATGAGGCTGTCTAGAGAAAGTAGAAGGTGACAAACAACAGGTGACAAACAACAGGGCCATGGTTAAACTGAAGAAAGAAGAAAGACTGTGGAGCTTTCTCCTGTGATAACACTATCTCTAGTGATATTGCACCAAAGGATGATCAACAAATTAAAATCATGCAACAGCTACCACAGTGAATTTGACTTCTTTCAACAGGCAGGAAAACAATCATCAAGTTATCTACCAAGAAAGCTATTTTCAAGTGGTCCATACTGTGGGGTGGGGTGGGGAAACTGGGGAGCCCCTGGCATAGGCTACAAATGAAAGCCCATATAGTATTTATAATATTCAGAAATCTTCATGGAACAAGAGAATTCCATCAGTGGATGCAACAGAAGTGGCGAAGTGGGTGGATTTTGTGAGAGCACAAGACAGCTTGCTTATCTTGCTAACTTGCTATCTTGCTTGAACCTAAGTCAAACGGCAAACAAACTTCTCACAATAGCAATAATGTGTGTCTGCTCACTGTATACAAGTTTGTACTCATCTTTCAGTTTATTGCAAGTGAAATGTGATACTACTGAATTAACCACACAAAAACTGAGTAATTTGCATCTCAAATAAGCGATGCTGTTAATTTTAACACAAAGTTTAGCATGAAAAGATACAGTATGTGCAAAAACACTGGGAATATACATGTTAAATAGGGTTCTAACAAAAAAAAAGTTCCACACTAATTGCTGTACCCGCCGTGCCCACTTATTCCGTCACCCCTCTTATTCTAGTAATAGAAGCTGAAGATTGCCAGCCATTAAACACTGTTAGCAACTGTGGCTAATGCAAAAAGCATTTTTATTAGTTACACTCAAGTCCCATCAAATCTTTAATTTGTATTGCTGGTTTTCTCCCCTTTGATCTCACGCTGCATTTCTGAGGGAGGGGTGGTAAAGAAGAGCAGAAAGAAGCAACAAAATATATATATTAGGAAGAGTAAACGTGAATTGAAGAGTGGGGGGGGTGAGAAAATTGAAACTGGCTGAAATAAGGAGAATTCAAAATAATAAGTGAAAACTTTAGAATGCTTCCAGATTTTTTTTTTGGGGGGGGGGACGACGCTTAATACTGCAAACAGATCATGAGCAGCAGTAGCCCCACTCTTGAATGGTTTGGATCTGGCATATTTAACGCCAGCTTAATTCAAGATGTCATAGATTGCACTAGCTTCCCACACTTACGATTTCTTACTAAAAGTCTTAACCAGGTGAGCCGATGCATAAATTTATTAGGACAGTAGTGCTTGGAGATCTTATATACAACATTCCCTAAACCAAACTTGATTTGTGCAAGGACAGGGCAGTGCCTAGCGTGCATACTTGTGCCTGCCAAATAAAGAAAGGCTACACGAGAATCATTAGTATTACTTATAAGATTTCTATACCGCCCTTCATCATAAGGGCAGTTCACAGAATAAAATAAAAGTAAATAAGTAAAACAAAACACTATTCGCCACCCCGCTTCCCACTGACACATTTAAAAGGCTGTAGAATATTAATCAGCCAAAGGTCTGGTTGCAGAAGAACCTTTTCTCCTGGCACTTTAAAAAATATAATGAAGGCGCCAGGCAAACCTCTCTGGGGAGAGCATTCCACAAACAGGGAGCCACTACAGGGAAGGCCCGTTCTCGTGTTGTCACCCTCCAGACCTCATGAGGAGGCACATGAAGAAGGGCCTCAGATGATGAACACAGGGTCCAGGATGGTTTATATGGGAAGAGGTGGTGCTTGAGGTATTCTGGTCCTGAGCTGTTTAAGTCTTTATAGGTCAAAACCAGCACTTTTAATTGGTTCTAAATTAAATTGGTTCTGACTAATTGGCAGTCAGTGCAGTTGGTTGGGCCAGGATTGATGTAATAGTTGTGAGTGTGTAATTTTGTGTGGATCTTAGTTTAGAGCAGTGATGGCCAAACTTGGCCCTCCAGCTGTTTTGGGACTACAACTCCCATCATTCTTAGCTAACAGGACCAGTGGTCAGGGTTGATGGGAATTGTAGTCCCAAAATAGCTGGAGGGCCAAGTTTGGCCATCACTGGTTAAAGCCAATGCTGGGCTGCTGGGTGGAACTCAATAGCCTTCTGAATTTGGGCACTCGGCATAGAGGAGCACAGCTCATCAGTGGCTGTGAGTTTTTGACACAAAAGCAAATATCATTGATTTCATCGGAATGCACTTCCTTTCCAGCAAAAACGATTGCTATCGGTGGCTGATTTTCTGTGAGCAGGGCCCTGTGTATGACGCTCTTGTGTTTAAAAGAATTTCCTTCATATGCCTTTACAATTTTCTCATGGTTTTGTCCTGGGAAAGTTCTGAAAGAGGAAGCAGAAACATTTAAATGGCACAGGCTGGGATTTATAAACTGCCTTTTGAAGAAAGCTGAGAGAACTTCCATTTCCACAATAGCTCGTGAGAGTGGTGATGACGAAGCCCAGCTCATAACAACGTGCTTAGCTCACTTCTCTTGCCCTGCTAGTTATTCATTTCGTTTTCCCATCATTGGAAAAGAGTCCTGTTGCGGCTAACAGCCTGATCCCAACAATCTGTGAAATCTCCAGCAAGGAAAATGAGCAGCTTGCACCACTGCATGTTCACAGCAGCATCCTGTCACAGAGCCATCCTCTAAGAGGAAACATTCTTTGCTTTCAAGGAGACTCCCCCCATTACCTGGGGCTCTTCAGATGTTTTAGACTATAATTCCCAGCACCCAAGTGGGGAAAAGCTGTTGATAACCAAGGCAAGGATCAGGGTTTGTGCAGCCTTCAGAAGCATAGCTTTCAACTTCTCCCTTTTTTAAAAGGAAAATTCCCTCATTCCGAATAGGATTCCTCGCAAGAAAAGGGAAAAGTTGACATCTATGTTCAGAAGCCCATCGGATGCTGATTAAGTAGATGGGATTGCCCCCATCCCATCCAATCTTCACACACTAAGGTGAAGTGTAATGGGATGACACCGTCTTAAAATAAAGCCACCCAAACCATTTTTAAAAAATTACTTTTGCAATTTTCATTATGTTGTATATTATATGTTCTGTTATCGGTACAATGCAATACTGTGCAATCATAACAATTCTTCGTAAATGCAAAGGTCATCGAGTAAAAGCCCCACTGCATTCACTCATGATGGATCAGGGCCAAAAACAGCTGAATAAAGCTACAGAAGAAACATATTCTGAAGATAGGAAAGAACTACTTTGAATGACCTAGTAGTTCACGTCCTTTTGTAGCTAAAAGGGATTGATACAAATTAGGAAAAATGTGTATCATCACTACTGTTAGTGTCAGCCATTACTTTTTCCTTAGTACAGTATTTCCTTTATTTTATTTGGCATGCAGAAATTTCAGGATATTAAAGCTCTTCATAAGGAGACAAAAGACCTTATATTTACACTTTTTGTAATCCCCTTAACACCCACCGTGTCTCTTGGAATTCTGGTTAACACACACACCCTCCCACAAAATGACAGGGCTGCTTTTTATTTATTTATTTTTAAACCCTCTGTTTTGGTATTTACAACTACATTAACATAAAAACTACAAAAGCAAGACCAGCTCTGCAATGAGGCAGAGTAAGTCAGCTGTCTGGGGCGGCAGATGCTGAGCTGCAGGGAGGGGCCAGAGCTGTGAGTGCCATGAGGTTTGCCCTGTACCCTCAACACTACCCTGCTGCCTTCAAGCACAGTGGTGGATACTGTACTTTAACCAATATTGGACTAAGATTCAGCTACCTGTCCAGCTGGCTTCTGTATATGCCTTGGGGGAGGGCGCCATCTTGCCTTCTGCCTCAGGCAGCAAAATGTCTTGAGCCAGCCCTGTAGAAAAGGACTTTAAAAAAAACCCAGTTCCATTAAAGCAATTAGAAGACATATAAATAGACATATAACCTTGCTGTGATTTACACAGGATAAATCACTTACAGGTGGGTAGCCGTGTTGGTCTGCCATAGTCAAAACAAAATCGAAAATTCTTTCTAGTAGCACCTTAGAGACCAACTGAGTTTGTTCCTGGTATGAGCTTTCATGTGCATGCACACTTCTTCAGATACACTGAAACAGAAGTCACCAGATCCTTAAATATAGTGAGGGAGTGGGGAGGGGTATTGCTCAGAAGGGTGGTGGGAATGGGTGATCAGCTGATAGGTGTGGAAAACCTGTTGACGACTCTTAACGGCTGTAATTAGTCTTGCAGGGAAAGGCAAGTGGTGAGATGGCTAAAGATAGCTTTGTTATGTATAATGAGATAAGAATCCAATGTCTTTGTTCAGACCAGGTTTCTCCGTGGTTTTAAGTTTGGTGATTAGTTGTAATTCAGCCACTTCTCTTTCCAGTCTATTTCTGAAATTTCTTTGTATTAAGACAGCTACTTTGAGATCTTTTATAGAATGTCCTGGGAGATTGAAGTGTTCTCCTACTGGTTTCTCTGTCTTGTGATTCCTGATATCAGATTTATGTCCATTTATCCTTTGGCGTAGGGTTTGGCCTGTTTGTCCAATATAGAGAGCTGAAGGGCACTGTTGGCATTTGATTGCATACACAATGTTGGAAGATGAGCAATTAAATAGTCCTGAGATGGTGTGTTTGATGTTATTGGGACCAGTAATGGTGTTATCCGGGTTTATGTGGCAGCAAAGTTGGCATCTGGGTTTATTGCAGGCTCTGGTACCAGTGTCCATGTTGAGTCCTGTTGTTGTATTATTGTGGGTGAGGAGCTGTTTGAGATTCGGTGGCTGTTTGTAGGCGATGTAGGGTCTTCCTCCCAGAGCTTGAGAAAGAGAACTGTCATTGTCTAGGAGAGGTTGTAGATCTCTGATGATGCGTTGTACTGTTTTAACTTGGGAGCTGTATGTGATGACTAGTGGTGTTCTGTTATTTTCTTTTTTGGGTCTGTCTTGCAGCAAGTTCTCTCTGGGTATCAGTATGGCTCTGTTGATCTGTTGTTTAACTTCATCAGGTGGATATTTTAGTTCTAAAAAGGTTTGCTGTAGATCTCTTAGGTGAGAGTCTCTGTCTGTAGAGTTGGAACAGATGCGGCTGTAACGTAGGGCCTGGCTATATACTATGGATTGTTTGGTGTGTTTGGGGTGGTAGCTAGAAGCATGTAGATATGTTTGTCGGTCAGTTGGTTTACGGTATAAGGTGGTGTCTATGTGTCCATCCTGTATTTTTATAGTAGTGTCCAAAAAGTGTATTTCTTGCATAGATTGGTTCATTGTTAGGTTGATGGTGGGGTGAAAGTCATTGAATGTCTGGTGGAAGGTGTCCAGGGTCTGTTGGCCATGTGTCCAGATAATAAAAATATCGTCAATGTAACGCAGGTACAAGAGAGGTTTGAGTGGGTAGGATAAATCACTGCCAGATTAAAGTTGAATCAATACTGAGGAGTATCTCTTCCCAAATAGTCCTGCTCATGCCTTATGATATTTGGACAAGTTTCTTCTCTGCGTTCCATTGTCTCTGATGCACATTACGTGGTGATGTGAGAAAGGATCTTTACTGTAGTGGCTCCCCTTGGAAGCACACTTAGTACAAATATTGTCAAATACAGACTTAGCTACCTGCCTAATCAGAGTTTTAGTGTAGCACCAACTGTGGTCAACAGCCTGCTGTTATTTTACCTGCTCTTGTTGTGAACTTCGGCATTTAATGTCGCCAGTCTCATGCCATGGAAAATTCTTCCAACAGAGATCGGAGGAATCTCGCTTCTGACTCTCAGGCATCCGTAGAATAATTTTTCATGTCGACGGGCCTATGCAATCATTTAAACAAATAGCCAGTCATTTTAATTATGGTTCTGTATTGCTTTAAATGGTTTTTATATTACTGTACACTCCTGGTTTTTAATGAGCGGGGGGAATATATAAATACTTTGATAAATATACTGCAGCTTTATGGCTATTTTTATGTAAATTTGTGGGATCTGTATCTTGTACCCCAACCTGGGTTCTGACAATGAAGGGTGGGGGTTATAAGTATTCTTAATACACAAGCAAATAAAGTATAAATCAAGGCCATTTCTCTCCAGCAGACTTTCTTTGCTTCTTTTATTTTGTCTCCACAGTCAGTTTTGATCTGTGTTTTCCCCTACATCTGCTGTCTAGTCCAAGAATGCTCCAGGTCCTCCCACCCGTCTTCTGCAGAAGCAGTTCTGCAGAATGTGGCAGGCTGTAGAGTCAAAACGCTCTGCAATGTGAAGTGAAACAGCTGCCTGTAATCACTTGCACAAGCGAAGACTTCAGGGCTTTGGTTTCAGTCCTCATCTGCCTGGAATCTTGCATTTCCTGTGTCCAGATCAAGTGTTAGAGACAATGCAGATGCCGTATTCCTGGTTTCATTGTGCTGGGCCTTCTCTTTCATAAGTGCTCTGCACACTTTTTAAGTTGATAGTGTTTTTGGGAGCCTTTGCTCAAAGTCAAGTTAAGTGTCATCCCTTCAGAAAGAGGTATGTGTATGCACAATGCATGCTTTGGAGCCATTTCTCCAGCCAAAGCGAGGGGGTGATTAATGGAGAAGTTACATTGCTCACCAATAGGGAGGAACAAGCCCCTCGGAATGTCAAGTACATACAGCTGCTTGCAGCAAAGAGAATTTCATTCACCTCATTTCCTTAATGCACCTTGACCGTCACCTAATGAGAACATCCGTCTCTCACAATTCTATTGTATACTTCACTTAGCCGGGCTTGCTTTATTGAACTGTCACTGAACTGAACAGTCAGTCCTTTGCCGGCACAGACACCTTGGCACATAAGACTGGAAGAGGAGACAACAAACACGGGATGTTATGTCCCCAGGCAGTTCTCTCTGAGGACAGGGATTAGCTACATAGATGACAAGAAATCCTCACTTCCTTTCAAGTCCCATAACAAAAACATGCATGGTTTGGAACATAATGATTTTATACTCAAGAAGTAGGTGAGACAACAGGAGAAAGAACATAAACCAAAGTTCAGGAATCTACTTTGTCCCATGGCGCGTGGCCTGGGTCACTTCCTTGAGCCACCTGAAGTTGTGTGTGGTGCTGCACAGTTATAGACTGCATTATTTGTTTATTTCCTGTACCTCTTAGCATGTCAGGGCAGGTGGCAATGTTTCTTTTTGGAGCCAAACAGGATGTTTCAATCCAAGGTACCCACCTCAGACAGCAGGAGAAAAAGCAAATTAAAGTGAATTCACACCTCTTAGCAGGGCTCCCAGCAAGAGCAGAAGAAGGGAAGTGGCACAGTGGGATGAAAAAACACTAGGCCATACCATTTAACTGCCACAGGGTGCAATTTGAGGCGCCTGTGGCTGGATATAGAGCACCTGGCATGCAGCCTAGTGACAAAGGGTGGAGACCTAGCAGCCACTGGGCCAGCCTGGAGTCCACGAACTCACCTCAGCTAGTGTCAGGAGCCACAGGAGTAGGTCAGTACTAAAAAAAAACCACCAGTGTCAGTGAAGCTAACTATACAGCCAGTCCATGACAGCAGGGGCATGGGATGGGATGGTGGGGGGCGCACTGCCCCGTGCGTCATCCCAGAAAATCCTCCCTGGGCAGATCACTGCCGTGCCAATTGCACCCCGGGTGGATCACCGCCTCAACGATCACCCCACCCCCGGGAGCACAGCATGTGCACCGCTCCATGTGCCTGAGCAGCTAGCTCTGCTGCTGCATGACAGCAATGCTGGCTGGAAGGAGCGGGGCTGGAAACAGCAGAACTGGAATAACAGCAGTGAGTGACTGGCATGAGCCAGGTAGCCTGTATGACTACACTTTTGCTACAGCTGAGGTGTGCCAAATGAGGCAGTCAGGCGCCTCCACCTTTGAATCTTGGGTGTAGCTCCACAGCCAGGTCTGTGTACTTCTGCCCAGTATGCAAGCATGCACCAAACAGGCCCAACTTGGGAAGCAAACTGGTCAAGTGTTGGGAGTGCTGCCTATCTCCACTCTTCTCCATAAGCTAGGGTTTCACATGTTCTCAAGGTGACTTCAGAACATAAGAAAAGCCTGCTGGATCAAGCCAGTGGCCTTTCTAGTCCAGCATCTTGTTTTCACCATGGCCAACCAGGGGCCTATGGGAAGCACACGTGCAGGATGTGAGCGCAAGAGCGCCCTCCCCTTCTGTGGTTTATAGCAACTAGTATTTGGTTGTCTTCCCCCAGTGAGTTGGCATCCCTAGCTTCACACTATAATGGTTACCAACCTTTTGGGGGCTGTAGGCATGTTTGCATTGGAGATACTGTTGAGGCACCACATGCACACACAACTACCATGAACAAGCCGCAACATATTCTACAGGCTACAGCAGAATGCTTCTTTCAATAATAATTTCAGTGGGGGGCGGAGGGGATCCTGTGGCCACAGCGAAGTCTTCAGCAGGCACATGTGGACCTGTGGGTGCCATCTTGGTGACTCCTCCAATGACCTAGAGCAGGGTTTCCCAAACTTAGGTCTCCAGCTGTTCTTGGACTACAACTCCCATCATTCCTAGCTAGCAGGACCAGTGGTAAGAGATGATGAGAATTGTAGTCCAAAGACAGCTAGAGACACAATTGGAAAAACCGTGGCCTAAAGAAATTACTGTAGCTTCCTGGTATGCATCTCACATAGAGTCATAGCCCATCAGGAGCTCTCAGAGGGATTCACTTGTATCAAGGCATATCTCTTCTACTTCAATGAATGAACTTTGGCTAGACAATACCCCCTTGGCATGTATTATACTGCCACACACTGAATATATAACATATGTACATTCTGAACTATGGATTATATGAGCAACACCTGCTAAAAATATTTGGGCATTTGGGGTCCCTGATCTCACTATAAAAACTGAATTAGATGGGTACAGATTTATACAACTCTCATATTGTTACGGTTTCATAAGTGAATTTGCAAATCTTGCTGTAGTGATGATTAATTTGAGGGGGGAACCCCAAAATATTCTGGTAACTCCCCTTTTTATCAAACTGGACCTTCAAGATAGCTTACAGAAATATAAAATGTATAACAGTAATTAAAATTAGGAAATGCCTTTAGTTCTGCAGGCTTCATAGGTCCCCAGTGGGAAAAAAGTATTAAACCTGATTCAGTCTGCAATCCTCAGCATACTTATTAGGAAATAAGTTCCCAATGAACTCAGTGGGACTTGCAACTAAATATACTTCGGATCAGGCTGCCACTCAGCAAGAGAGCATCGCTCAGTATTCAAAGCATCCTTGGGGATCCTATGATAAATGACAGTACAAATGCTTCGAGGATGTGATGTTACTCCTTCGATCCATAGGGATAGCACTGCAGTTACTGGGTGTAACTTCACTGGAGAATATGCAGCATACGAATGACCCTGGAGAGAAACAGGTACCACAGGAGTGACAGTAATCTTATGTAGCAATTATTAAGAAGGAGGAGGAGGAGGAAAGATGGGAATGCATAGGAATTTTAAAATCTTGCCTTGTTCAATTGCACATTTCCATACAGACTTAATGAAATTTGCTTCATCTAGCAAATCAACAATTAAATGTGCAGCTCAATCCTATGCATCAGAAGTAAGTTCAGTGAGACTTGCTCCCAGTAAGTATGCAGTGGATTGCAGCCTAAATGTTTAAAACAAACAGGAAGCCTCTCACTCTTTTTTCCAAAAAAAGTAAGAGCATTTAAAATAAAATATACTATTGAATTATTTCCATGTGATTTTTGCGCAGTCTGGAAATCATTTGATTTATGAATCATTCGGCATTAACTCGTCTACAACATCTTTACAAACAACTTTCTGATCAATGGAGCTTTGAAATATGTGTAGTATGATAATACTAAATGTTCATTGCTTTCAAATCCAGCTCTCTGTTTACTGAGCGTAAAGACAAGTGCTGACTAAAGTACTTTCGCTGTACACCTCTCCTGTTCCAGTGCAGGGACAATTATCTCCTTCAATTTTTAATGGTCTAATCCTAAACAGACAGTGCTACAAGTGTAGGCAACAGTCCCATTAATGTGCTGTTAATTTTCGAGCTTACCAGCTAAAATGGACTATAGAGTTACTGAAAATGAGCAGAAGCACATTTCCCCAAGGTAAAATTCACTCTGCAGTTTCTGTATAATGGGATTAAATCTTTTCCCCATAGTTCTGTTTAATGGGTTAAATCAGTTCACTCCTCCTTGTTCATCTGGTAAATATATCTTCTCTATGTGCCATGGAAGGCTTAGAGGACTCAACAGTCAGGAAGCTAGCTAGACTAGAACTTTATTGTTGCTCTTAAACAAGGCAGAACAGCAAAAGGAAACTCTTGACGTCACCCAGATACATGTCCAGTGCCACCTAGTGATTAAACTATATAATGACACTATCCACCCAGTGGTCGTACAATATGACACTTACTGAGACAAAGTTTAGCCTTATTGAATGAAATTACCATAGGTGTAGTTTCCCTTGAACTTCCACATGTTTTCTCTCTTTTTCAGTTGACATCTGAAACGACAGCACTTCCCAAGAGACTGCCTTCTGTTATGAAAACAGGGGTTATTATTATCTTTACATTTTTGTATTAGAGAATATCTTGATGCAAATATTATACGGGGACTAAAATCAGCTTTGGGGTGAATGCGTAGGTGGAAAGGGGAACACTATAATGGGTTACATGAAGATGCAGAGGCATTAGCAAGCAGAGCAAGAATGGGATACCGTCGCCTAATAAACAAATATTTTTGCAAAGATTTCTTTAAAAGTAAAAAGACTTCGCTTTTGTTATGAAAAGAAAATCAATTGACATGAGCATAAAGGGCAGCCACCCCAGTTTCTTGACTGATAGGAAAGCGCAGCCAGTGACACCATGAGGTTTCCAGAAGCACTAGAACGAAAGAAAGAACACTCACAAAAACCATCAGCCAGATTTTTTTTTTTAAAGCCAACCACTAAGAGTGTGTACCCTATCCATGATAAAGTTGTTGAATTTTTCTCTCTGGGTTGATAATTGTCAAATGCAATTTTTTTCACAATGATTAATGGGAAACGGTCAAAACAAAATGCAGAATAATTTTTTTGGGGGGGATAGCACAGCTCTGTGCCATATTTTGAATTACACTTGCAAAGGAAGGAAAAGCCTTGACTTTTAGTACTAGTCTCCCTAGATTTCCTGTAAAATATTTCCTCCTAACTATGTGACGTAATATGGAGGTTGCACATATTCAGCAAAATTATGGTCTGTTACCATGTCAAATTGCTGCTGGGTTTTTAACGCCACATCCCCACATGCAAAGCTCCTTGTAAGTAGAAAACTAGATCATGGGGAATGTTTCTGACCTAGCTCTTTTCCATTATGCCTTAGGTTTTTTTTATGTGCAGGGATATGAATTTACTTGGAAAGCATTCAAAAATACAATCTTCCACTTTTTAAAGTCTAAAATCAATGGGGGTTGATATTCATTTCTGCCTTCTGCATTTGGTATATGTTCCAAAGCAAAAGCTCTGAATGCTCATCCTCATCTCATCCAGTTCAAAACCTTGAATGTGACCTTTTAAGGACAGCTTTCCCACATGTTCTTATTTTTCCACTTCTGTTTTTAACCCAATTTAATGATGAGATTGGCTGTAATCCAGTACATGCAACTTGCATTGAGCGGCATCCATTAACTCGTAAGTTTTACAAAAGAAAGCCAAATTGTTTACTTCAGCTAATTTTATGACAGAAAATATTGTATTATCTACTACAACTGAAATTACCAAGGGTATTAGATCTGAAGTCTCTGGGAAGACTTTCATTGCAGCTCATGAAGCCAAAATTCAATGCTTTGTCTGTGCCTCCCATATATCCCAAGAAGATAACACAGGGATAAAAACCCATTTTCACATTAAAATGCAAAGCTTGGCTGCAAATCTGATTATTTAAAGCCTTATTCTATACAAGCTATTAAAGTATATGTTCCACATTGCCAGAGTTTTAAGGTTGCTCCGTGTTCTTCATTAGTCTCTCTAAGTTACACTGTAGATCTTGGACGGCTAATTAAATATTAAAGGTAATATTAATGGAAAAGAACAAAGCATAATGAATATTCCTCAGTTTATTAGAGAAAGTAATGAAGATTGATGTGTCTATTGCAAAGTATTTTGATAAGGGATAAAAAGTTAGACTATATTAAATGATTCCCTTTTGTTTTGCATCATAGGGCCAATAGGATACTGTACTGATTTCTGCTGCTCCTTCCCCCCTACTTTCCTCATTAAGCTCTTTAAGATAAGCGTGGAGAATAGAAGTACCAAAAAAAGCAGGGAGAAAATTGGCTAAAGGAAGGAGTTTCCATCTTGTAAGAACAGTGAGATGTGAATCTGACACCTACAACTGGCAGAACTCTTCAAAGCTGCTCCTTTATTTGTGCACATGGCCTTTGTGTCTGACCATTGTGACATTAGTTTTAATAACATCCTCCACTCTCCAAGTCGTCAGCAGATGTCGAACTTGGTCCCTATGTTGTCAATATAATTAAAATATTTTGAAAGTTATAAAATAACAATTTATGAGGCAATCAAGCCAGTTTCTTAAAAATTAGAAACATTTCTGGTACAGATACAAATCCTTGAAGACGGGTCTCTTAATGAACTCTATGGCACCAGTCCTATACACATTTTTATATTATTGTGATTAGTTTCTAAGTAAGATCTAAGGCTGTTTTCAAATGACCTGTTTACTGAGTGTAAGGTCCGTGGGGTGGTTGCATGTGAGTAACCAGGCAAGATTCCAAACCGTCTTTTAAGAGGTTTATTGTGCATGCTATTTACAGTGCAGAGCTACAAGTTCATGTCTGTATCAGTCACTCACAGTATCCGGGAGTGGCCCCTTTCGGCTGTGACCCCAACGTAAGAGTTTCGGTACCCCAAATCTCTGCCTCCCCTCCTTGCGTTTCACCCCTCTGCACACTTGGGGCACTGGAAATGGCGTGTCTCCCTCCTCACCCACTGAGCGAGGGGAGTGCAGGGTCTCTCCAACATCCCCAGAGCCACTGTTCTCAAGACCCGGAGCTGCCTGCCCCTCCCCGCTGGAGACCTCGCTGCTACCTCCATTGGACAAAGAGATACTGCTGGTCAGGTGGGGCCGGGGCTCTCTGTAACATCCCAAGAGCCCTTCCACCACCCTGTGCTAAGCCGGGGACAGTTCCCTGACACTGAGCATTCATCCTGACTTGTTTGCACAAAGTTTATGAAGCCTGGTTTTTTTGTGTGCAACCTGCATTTATGTGTACGTGACTTAATCCCGACCCAAAATAACAGCACCTTGAAAGCACCCTACGAAACAAGGTGTAATGTCGAGAACCAGCACAGTCCATTAATAGGTTAGACAACTAGACTTGGGTTTAGGGAACCTTGGGGATGCCTTAAAATAAGGATACTCTTCATGTCCTTGACCACTCTTTGACAACCTTCATCTATTTCTTATTGCTCAAAGAGAGATACACTCCAGCACTGATGAAATAGCAACATTGGTAGTGCATTGAGACATTTTGTTTTACTAATTTGCCTACAAGCAACATAAATAATACATATTAATTTTAATGTAAATAATACATATGAATTGGAGGGGGTTTCAAAACAAAAAACAAACAAACAAACCACTTTCAAAAATATATAGTTTTTTGTATGTTATTTTCACTAATATATTCACTTTTGTGCAGTTTTATGAAATATATGCAATTTTTAAAACATTGGTTGGTTAGAGAACTGCATCACATAATTTGGCTAAGTGCAAATTTCAAAGGCTGGCTGTGTTTCAGTTTTCATATTGTTTCAGAAAGTATTACTGTATTTTGGTAAATTCCACTTTAAATGTAAGCCGAATAGAATTTCTACTCCATCCCTAATTATGACTAATTGCATAGTTAGTTGTCAACCTTGACTTAAGAGTATTGATTTGAGACTAACTTGTGTCATTAGTTGTTCCATTCATTTCAATGGCACTTACTCAAGGTTAATCATAGCTGGATCAGCACCTGTGGCTTTAACTGCACTACTGTTTTCAACTCACCTGACCTGCATTGACACTTAACTTTGTCAATGGGCCTCATTATCACTGAAGAGGTAAGCCTGAGTCTGGGACACACCACTTCACAGTGCAGGTGGATTCTCATATCTACACACACACACACACACACAAACATCCTATACATATGGATCTAGATACAGTGGTACCTCGACTTACGAATTACTCAACATACGAATTTTACGACTTACGAATGGACATCCGTTGGCGATTTTAGATGGGGTTTACTCGACTTACGAATTTTAGATGCAGTTTACTCGACTTACGAATTTTTCTGAATTTTTCATTTCCAATGCATTCCTATGGGGAAATCACTTTATTCGACTTACAAATTTTTCAACCTACGAATGTGCATTCGGAATGGATTAAATTCGTAAGTCGAGGTACCACTGTATCAACAAGCAGAATTGGACCATTGCCTTCTCCGTGAAAGGAGCATTGCCACATACTGAAAAGATTTGTGACATGGGCTGATAGGCACACACACTCCATGAAAATTATTAGATATGTCACCATTTTGCAGAAGGATTCAAGGGGAGGAGCTCCACAAAGCAAATAAAAGTTTGGGGTTTTGTTAAGCTTCCATTTTAAAATTAGATTAAAAGGTATATATTTGGATTACTTTGATAGCATGGTAATTTTATAAATGCAGGAATACATTGGGGGAGCATGCAATCATGGGAGCCCCTATGCCAGGATTCCTCACCCTCAGCCCTCCATATGTTTTGAGACTACAGTTCCCATCATCCCTGACCGCTGGTCCTGCTAGCCAGGTGTTATGTATTGAAGTTAACAACTAGGGGTGTTGTGTATATAGTTTCACTCTGCCCACCATGACTGCAGTTCTCACTCAGGTCCACAACATGCAAATGAAGGATTGAGAGTGCCGTTCACGGATTGGGTAGCTAGAGAGAGTTGTTACTGTTGCATGTTACTGAGTACTATATAAGCAGGCTGGCTGAGTCCTTCAGTCCAGTTCTGTTCCAGCCTGAGAATAAAGAGAGCTGCTTGGAGAATCACTGTGTCGTCTGCTATGTCCACCCACTACTTAATATTAGGGATCATGGGAGTTGTAGGCCAAAAACATCTGGAGTCCCAGGTTGAGGAAGCCTGCCCTACGCCTACCTAGAGAGGGTCTAAAATGGTACAGTCCATTCATAGGTTTAAGATATTTGTGAGAATCAGGCCCTCGTGTCAGGTTTATATGAATGAAAGCCTCCAAAGCACAGTCTGCTAATTGTTATGAGCAGAGAACTAGCACTAGAATGGCTTGTGATGCTGCAGACAGACTGAAAACCCATTGTCTGAGGAAGGTTGCATAATTCTCCCCTACCTGTATTTGATTAGACTAAATGCTTTTATTCCAAATTCCATCCACGAAAAGGTCAAGAGGAAACTTTCTCATACATTTCAATAGTCCTGATCTCTGCAGATAATTGATTATCAGTGATAATATTATAGTAGTAAATAGTGTATGATGGGGGGGAGGGTGGAAATCCCAGACCTTGGATCTTTGTGAATTGGGTAAAAATATTGATTTTCATTTTGTTCAAAGAGCTTCAGTGAGTGATTTAAGAGCTTAACATCTATATGAGTTTGGCCGTGTCCCCAAAATAATTCATTACATGGTGGTTATTATTCTGCATTTGCAATTAATCAGGTTGGTAAAGTGCTTCATTTGGTGGGTATGTATTGTTAAAATAAATCTGGAAACACTAACCTTGTCACGTTCAGGGGTCGAGTGTGGGAATGAATCTTTAGAACACAGAGGGTAAAATACTTAAAGGCGTAGCCACAAGAGATTTCAGCTGGACAATCAGAATTTATTTTCTAAGCGGATGGTGTACCCAGCCAGCGCCGTGGCATGTTTTAAGGTCTCCTTAACCTGTCTGAGCAAATTGTATAAATCACAGCAATAAAATCTTCCCCATTCAAAATGCTAGCGCTGAAGAGCACTGACCAGCTTTTGACCTCCTATTCTGGGCCCCAACTGACCCTAACTTAGAAGTTCAAATGGTCAATAGCAGGTCACTGAGGGCAGTTACAGAGCCATTTTAATTTCAATTTGATTGTAAGGTTAAATCTATGCAATACAGGTACGCTTTCCGGCTTTCTCTAGTCTTTCTGCTCACTGGAGAACATGTGGATCTCATGAAGCAAGCAACAGCTACAGCCTATGTTATGTTTTTCTCCCTCCCTCCACCTTTCCCCTTAAAATAAATGTAAAGAGGAGGGGAAAATCAAACAGGTTGCTTTCCTTCTGGCATAAACCAAGTTGGTCGTTTATCAGTATAATGGATCTATGGACAGCCTTAAACAATTGTCAAACATTCTTTTAAAAGCCATTAATTTTTTCAACTAATATATATCTGTTTTGTGCATTTGTTGAACCCTTCACTTGTCATTGCAAAGGGCCTGTAAAACTAAGCAGAGGCCTGATCAGTTTTCAGTGAGCTCTGAGCCTCAGAGTTCGCCTGGGTCACCCACAAGATTTATGAGACTTAGTACCAATGTCTGATTGGAACTGTTAGGCCTAGAGAAAGCTGACTCTCCCTCCCCTGCACACAGAGTCCAGTAACTCCACTCATACATTCCCAGTGGCTGTCAGAGAGGCAGCAAAATTGATGGCCTGTACAGATACCAAAGTGGACATCAATAAAAGGAGATGGATGTGAACCAGTCGAATGACATACCTCACTGCTGGGGTGGCTGGGGAGAGGGGGAACAGGTTAAAAAAACACTGGAAAGTTATTTATTTAAGCTTCAAGGACAAGGAGTTTGTCACTACTTGCTTAAGGATTTAATCTTCAAATGCCCTATATGCTGGATTTCATCATTCTCTAGTTAGCATACGTGCACAAAGTCAAATTACTGCAGTGGCTAAGTGTCTTAGCACTTGGCTCAAGTATAGGAAATAATATGTAAAGAAAGAAAAAAGATATCATAGAGTACTACAGAACTCATTAAACACTGACAAAATTGAGGATACCCCTGAAATAAAGCTATAAAAGCCATTTTGATGAAAGAGGAAATGAGTATCCTTTTTTTATAAACAGCCATCAAATTGGATCTAAGAGAACATCACCTTTGCAATCTGTAATGAAACCTTACAAATGCAATCCTTTCAATAAATGTACATGCTTTATTTGGAGCAGTTTGCCACCTTAAATTAATTTGCTTTGCTCTTCATGTGTCTTTATTTTGTTTATTTTCATATTATGTTCATGAAGATAAAGGTGAAAGGAAAAACCAAATAAACCCAAGGCAACGTCTTTCTAAAAAGCACCCCTCTATCACATGCTGTCTTGTACCATATGACACATGGTCAGCCAATGTAAATTAGCATGTGTGCCACCAAAACTGCTTCATCTCACAACATTTGTAAGAATAATAATTGCAATAACAATAATAATTTTAAAAATTTAAAATTATTTTTATTGAAATCCACACCCTACCAATTGGTGGCTTAGGCATGATACACAAAAATAGTTTAAAGTCCTGTTAAGATGGTACTTAACTCCCACAATGTTAAAACGAACATGTAAATCAATAAGTGGCCTATATTATAAGGACTGTAGCAAAAAGGGAACCTTTATGCAAGTCTGGTGGAGCTGCACAAGTTTAAGGGTTTACAGCTGTATGTGTGGAGAACCTATTTCACATGTTCTCCCAAACACAAGAATTATAGAGTGGTGAGTATGCAGTTTAAGGAGGGGCCAGCACACAGTGCACAATGAACTTCTACACAGGATTAGGGTCTTCCTGGAGAAGGTGGAGATAACGAGGTACTTTTGTGCATATCTGATGAAAATTCTCTTGCAATGCTATTTTAGAAAGGATCATAAAAGTAGATGCCTCTTTTATGCATAACAGATCTTAGGTGATAAAAAAATGGAATTAGCATTCCTTTTATCTGCAGTTAAGCAACTGATTGCCAGGATATGGAAATCAGAGTTGCCTCCACCTTTGTGCTCTGCTCCAACCCAACCTCGGGCATTAGATGTCAATCCTTTTATAGCCAATCAAGTATGAATATAGGTATGTATTTATTATAAGACAACTTCTGTCCTAGCTTTCCAATGAACACATGTCACTCAGGCTGACTTACAAAAGTTTTAATCACAAATTAAAACCACAATAATAAAGAAAATACAATGGAGGCAGGCAGAACAGATAATAAATAAATAAAATTTAAATAAAAACATTATCTTCCCAGCAAGGCAAAAGCCTGCTAGAACAAAAAGTCTTTATTAGCCAGTAAAGGGGGAGGGGGGATAAAGAGGGGACCATCCAAACCTCATAGTGCTTAAAGTTCCAATGTTTGGGTCTAGCCCCAGAAAAAGCCCTGACACGTTTCACAGCCAACCCTGTTTCCACGATAGGTGGAGCATAGCAAAGGTACTCTCAAGCAGATCTTAAACAACAGAAGAATGATACCAAGGGGACAGGTGGAGGACTCTTCAATTACCCTTGACACAAGAACCTTAAAGATATTTACTAACAACCAAGAAGAGACCTGTAGGATCAGACCAAAGGCAGATCTAGTCCAACACTCTATACTCACAGTAGCTAACCAGATGGCCATGGAAAGCCCACAAGCAGATATTGAGCACTCTTCCAACCTGCAGTTTCTAGCACCTGGTATTCGGAGGCATACCGAGACAGTGGAGGTAGAACATAGCCATCATAGCTAGTTGCCATTGATAACCTTATTCTCCATGTCTTTGCCTAACCTTCTTTTTAAGCCATCAAAATAGGTGGCCATCACTACCTACTGTGGGAGTGACTTACCCGGTATGTCTGGAAACAAATCCAGCAAGTGCAGCTGTTGCAAGATAGGTATAGTGTGATCCCATTGGTGAGTGCCCACTAATACCCACCACTAATATGCTGCATTCTGGACCAAGTGAAGCTTTGAAGACTCTTCACAAGTGTTCCCAAATCAAATGTAATGGAAAGGTCCAGCCTAGTTGTAATGGAGGCATATGTTACTATCTTCATGCAGCAATAGATTATACAGTTTTTTAAAAAGGTGCTAAAAGAACTAATTCATTAAAATTCACCTGTTGGAGAGATCCTTCAAGGCACTACTAAACCAGCAGTTTTTGTATCTGTTCCAGCTTTCATGAAAGAAAAACAATGAAAAACCCCACTTCAGAGTATGCTAGGGAAAGTGATATTGTTGTACAATTCCGATTACTATCTCTGGTTTTTCTTTAAAAAAAAAAAAAAAAAAGCCAAAGAAACCAACAAAGGAACGATTTCCAAGACTTCTTCCATTTTTATGCTCAAAGTGTTTATTTGCCCTCTGGGACATTTCCTGCATTCTTATGTATTATGTAAATGAGATCTAAATCTAAAATGTGATCTGTGTACTTGGAAGCATTATGCATTCAACCATGTAAAAAGAAATGGCAGATTCTTCAGATCATGATGTTTACAAAGGACTTTTTTCTGTGTACTTACAGTACTCTGAATTGATAGAGCTTTTCCAGTGAAGAAACAAATGGTCTGAGGCGGTGCAAGTAACAAACATAGAGATAACAGAGTAGCAAATATACCCATGAAATATTAAATATATTCTGTTGATAGAGCTGAGCAATGAAAGCCAAACTACATAAGTACTAATTCAGTGACCCAGCTTTGTTTAGATGTCACTCTCAGTAATGAATACACATCCATTTTATCGAGGTATAGTGAGCCACAGTCCATTGTTTGCCTCTGATCGGCGGTGCCTCACCCACAATTCCTTGCTTTGAGGAAGGAATGTCCTCAAAGTCTTTACCCTGTATTCGAGATCTCTATTCAAGATCAGAGCTATGTGTGCCACAAGCTTGTCATTCACCCCCTAAATTACCCTCAGATACATCAGAGGACACCATCCCATTGCCAGATTCAGCTGCTAGTCCATCAGCTTCTGTACATTGAACAGAAGAGCTGGGGCACTTATTCTCCTTTCTGTCAGGCAGCAATATGTATTGGGACAGCACTGGGGCTGAAACGAGAGGTTGCAAAGGATCCTCCTCATACCACTTCAAATAGAGGCATCTCACTGACCTAGAAATTATCTTTCAATATGACTTTAGGTTTCTTTTGAATAGCTTGCAGCAGAATCTTCTAATACAGTGGTCCTTCGGCTTTCGAACGTAATCCATTCTGGAAGACCGTCCAAGTTCTGAAACGTTTGAAAACTCAGTACGGTAGTCTCAAAACGGAAAACTCAATACAGAAGCCACGTTTCATGTTCGACTTTCGAGGTGCATTAAAAAACCGAAGCATTTACTTCTGGCTTTATGACGTTCGAAAACCGAAATGTTCGTCACTATACTCTGGTTTCTCTTCAGATCGTATAAATCTTTCGCCTTTTTTGAAATGTTCGTCACTGGAGATGCTCAAAAACTGAGGTACCACTGTATACTGTCTCCTCAAAAGTTAACATAGGCAGCCTCCATCCATCTGAGCCCTCTCTACACCTCATGCTCTTTAATTACTTACATATGCTTTCAGTCTCACTTGTATCCTGGCTTTTAAGCAGCTGCAACATTTTCAAAAAGTCCAGATCTTACTGCACATGCCTTTTTATTATGCCCCTGATCTTGACCATCAAGTTACACTTTGTACCTTCCGGGAAACCTCTTTCCTCACATAATGGAAATGGTCATGCCGTTTGCAACCTTTCTGCATCATAATGGTCCTTTTGGTGATGTCTGGGACACTGTGGAACTATTAAAGAAATCATTTTAATCTACCTTAAATATTTCAAATACATATTCATTTTTATTCATCAGTGCAATTAGACCAGGATAAAAGATTATTAAGCCTGATTTAAGATTAACTCATCCTAGTCATCATGACTTGGGAGCTGTATCTATAGGAGAGGCAAAGATTCTCCTCCTTGCTTCTATTACATCGATCAGCCAGGCCTGCAAACACTGATCTCTTTCCAAATATGTGGGAAACCCAACTGTTAATCAGAAATCAGGTAAATGCTCTTCTTCAATAACATAATCAATAGCAAAGCGGGGTTTTGAAAACACGCAATATTTCATTCCCAAGAAAGGGTTTGTAGGAAATATTTGAGGAAAACACACACAATATGTACATCCATACCCCTGTTGAGCTTAAAAATGAGCATATCAAGAGGAGGCATATATCTGCTAATGTATATCATACAACACAGATATATATTTTAATGCATGTGAAAATATTGCTTGAACAGGGGGCATGGCCTGCGGAGAGTCATGAGGACCAGACTTTGAGTTCTGGAGGGTTGTAATTGCCCCAAGCCTGAAGTTCACCACTTGAATGTATGAAAGAGCCCCTATTGGGTTTCCATGTGACTGAGAGCCTTACCAGTAACACAGAACATCCTAAGCACATAGTGGTGCCCAGTGCTTTTTTTCTTAAAAAATGTTTAAGAAATGTCATTTTCCTACTCATATTGAAATACTGCCCTTTAATGAGGCCAAACTTAGATTCATAAACTGTTTATGGGTATGCATACCCCTGCTTACCCCCAGAAAACACTGGTGGTGCCTTATGTTCATACTTCTAGGTCATGGCCAGAGGGGTGCACTAATATTGGGGGCAGGTCTGGATAGCACAGTTCTGCTCCTGTCCACATCTTCAGACAATGCTTGGTGGGACTAATCCTGCAATGGTCAATCACCACTAACATTTCATCAAAAGCAATGTAATGGGGCTTAAACATTTGGTGAATTATTCCCTTTAGAGTTATGAGTGACCAGGTCTTTCAAAAAATAGTAAGAAATAGAAAGCTGATTAATGATAATCAGTAGAATTTAAATAGATAACAAGCTGGATAATACCACAAACCATAGCTGTTATCCTAAGCAAACGACAGGGCATGTTTTGTTCAAATCACTGAGAGTTTCTGTGTTTCTTTTTTACTTGATATGAGTAGGGTTTGGTGTCAGCATTGTTTATGTAGGTTCTCTGTTGTTTGCTTGTGCTCGTTTGGCAGTGTGAGAGGTCGGAGTTGGCTTGGGACCCCACCTACCTCCCCGTCCCACCCACTTCTTCCCCCCTTCCCCCCTTTCTTTTCTAATGTCTCACCAACACTGACTTATAAAAATGTTATATGGAAAAACTTGAGAGAGACATTGTACTTGCTACCTTTGAAAATCTTTAATAAAAATCTTTTTAAAAAAATCACTGAGAGTTTCTGAATGAACTATGCTTAGATTTCTTGATTATCAATATTGCAAAGCCCAGTACCAACACAGGTTTCAGTGATTTACCTTGGCTACCCAATCTAGCATTTGCAGCTGATGCATTAATTTCCAAGCATGTGTTAAGGTACAAGTTTCCAAGGATGTGCATTCCATTTATCTTTGCTTTAGTGAGATTGACATGGTGAATTATGAAGTCAAACCCTAGGCTACAAGATGCCTATAAAGATTAAGGCATTTCCTCCTTTCCCTAACAATTAGCAACACTACGCTGCTAAACAGAGATCAATTGTAATTGGGAAACTGAAAGAAGACAATAAACAAATTACTTGTGTTTTCACTGAAGCCTGTTGGTTTACAAGACCAACTGTTATTTAATCCCAAAGCCTTGTTGTAGGCTGTAAATTACCCATTACAGTTGTCACTGGGCCCTGAACAAGAGTTAGTTACTCCTAGTTGGGGGAAGGGGGCATGATCTAGTTATTTACTTTAGTTGAAACTGAATACCACAGCACATAAATAACTTCAAAAAGTTTGCTGTTTATGTCTATGTGCTTGAAAAATACAGGTATTGGGAGAGAAAAAATGTAACACCTGTTTAGATGTTTATCCAGGCTGCCCATCAGAAGACTCTGGTTTGAGTTAAAATAAATAAAATTGGGTGAAAAATTCAGTGTTTAACATTCTTTTCTCAATAAACAAGCAAATAAATAAGAATACTATATATCTATATACATATAGGGGGTTATTGGGTTGTTGTTTTGATTTTGATTATGAATTTTGTGGTTTTATATTTTTATTTTGTTCAGTGAACCGCCCTGAGACCTCCAGGTATAGGGTGGTATATAAATTCAATAAACATTTATTATTATTTATTATTATTATTATTCATGATGTTTCAGGAGTATCTGAACCTAACGGATGGCAAACATTTACATGAGGAGCATCGCTTTCCTCTTGTAGTGGTGGCCCTATCTTTAGGAAGTGTGAGGCATTTTTCTTAGATGATTCTGAAGTTAATGAAAGGTCAGCAAATGGTTAGTTTTGCAACATTTATGTACTGCTTGATTGTAATAAAACCTCTAAGCAGTTTGTATAGTGGTTTGTGATGGTGATTATTTACTGCGGGGGTGAGGAAAGATACTTGTGGAATTTTCAGCCATAGGTGCCAAAACAACTTTTATGAACTTTTTCAGAATCAATATATACAGTGAAGCATTGTGGTCTCATCAGGGCACATGGGTCTACAGAGGCTTTCTCTGGTATCCTTCTTTTGGGCTTGAAATAAACATTCTGTTGTAGGTACTAGAATAGGTTGTGTCGTGCTTGGTTGCAGTGTGTGTGTGTGTGTGTGTGTGTGGTGCCCACAACACTTTTGCAGGCTTGCAGATGTGTTCACAGGCCTCCCCCCCCCCCCGCAAAGTGCTTGGAAATATGGAAAGGACTAAAACAGTAGCATGCACTATAGATCAGTGTTTTTCAACCACTGTTCCGTGGCACACTAGTGTGCCGCGAGATGTTGCCTGGTGTGCCGTGGGGAAAATTGAAAAATTACTTTATATATAGTCAATATAGGCACAGAGTTAAATTTTTTAACATTTTCTAATGGTGGTGTGCCTCGTGATTTTTTTCATGAAACAAGTGTGCCTTTGCCCAAAAAAGGTTGAAAAACACTGCTATAGATGATGCTGAACAATTCCTGAAACAAAAGGAAGAGGCACATGATCACTTACATTTTAGTAGCAATATTCTAAGTTGAATATTAAAAGAAGGGTTAGTGAATTTATGAATGTGAGCAATAACTGATGCTGGCAAAGAGAGTTGTCAAATCTTATCTTCAGAAGGCATTTAATAAATAAACAACCACTATCCAAAAAACAACAACACAATCATAGTGAAAGCCAACATTCTACAAAGAGTTGGATTTGTTGAACTTGGAGGCCACCTCAATCCTATCATTAATTGTTTCTTTTATAATATTGTACTAATGAAAAGATTTCATTCTGGCACTTATTTCTTATTAACTTTGCCAAGACATAACATAAAGTTTGACTTTTTAAATAGAAATGCTTATGGTAGTGGCCATGAATTAACCATCTGAGCAGGTGCAAGAGCTACTGTGCCACCATAAAATCACAGCGTACAACACTAGACTAACAATGTTTTGAGCTACCACAAAGTCAGTTAAATTGACTCAGCTTCTGTGGCTATGCTAGGAAGATAGAAAATTGCCTTATACCACCAGACTAGTGCAATATAGTTCAATGCATAGTTCAATATACGGTAGTATACATTCTTGGCAGTGGCTCTCTAGGGTTACAGGCAGAGGTACAGGTATTTCTCAGCCCTATCTGTGGTTGCCAGAGGTTGGACCTTAGACCTTTTGAACATAAAGAATATGCTCTATTGCTGAGCATTATAGAGCAACTTACAGTATATGTTTTGGACTGAAGTTCCAGTAGGAACAAACGTGGCCATAGTTGGAATACATAGCAACAAGCTACATGTTACTGTCATAGTTGAACACAGCTGCATAAAACTTAGTGGTGCTATTACTTGGGGGGGGGTACTCCCCAAAACCTCAAGGAAATGTTTGAAGGAGGGGAATTATGAAAGCTTTGTAGATTTTCTACAATAAAAGTGAAATTGTGAAGAAGGAAAAGGCATTAAGGTTTTCATAAGCTTAGCAGGTGGATAATCAAAGCTAACCACCTTCATTAACAAAACAGAAAAAAATAGCCAACAATTAGGTTATCTTAGCAATAACAACCTCTAATTAGGTATTGCTTAGTATTAAGTAACAATCCGTAGGCTAGTCTCCCAGAAACCATAGCTAGAACAACAGTATGGTTTAATTGTCCACAGCTATGGAGTAATCAGTAGGGTGCAAAATAAATAGCTTAGTATATGGTTTGCTGCAAGATGCTGAAATGTAAAGTGGTTCTTATAAGCACTATAGAATTAAAAGGGACCTCTTATGCTTCTCTGACTTTATGACACATATATGACCTAATCACTGAGACATTACCTCTAACCCATTTTCAACATATGCCATCTCCTGTTTTAAAACAACTCTCATTTATAGCCATGCATTCTCAATTGTACATCTCCTAAACAAGAGCCAAAACAGTATTTGAAAATGAACTTCATTTAGGAAATTAGAATAAAATGGACACTTTTCTGTTAAAGTGAGTTTGTTATATTATTCAATATGTAGAATTATCACCACCATGAAAAGGGATAGCGTTTATGGCATGGCTTGGATATATAAATGAATGCTTCCTTAAATAAGTTAAACACACACTGTTTTATTTGAATGTTTCATTCTGTTTCTGCTATTAAACGTGAACTAAAAAACCCAACTTCAGTCAATCAGTAAACAGGATCATTACTTCTGTTTCAGATTCTAAATCAAGGGTTTCATTTCATTTTCCTAGCACAATAATGCATACAGATGAGGAAGTCACATTGCAAATAACTTATATTAGAATGGTATTTACTACGCTTATAGTAAGTAATTGACATTATTGACTTAATTCAGGGATGTAGAAAAACACCAAGACTAAATTGATGGGAAGAATGGAGAAGTGCATCAGAGTGTTAAAAATCTGAAATCAGAGTAAAGCCCATTATTTAGTTTGTAACTTAGATATACATATGCACATATGGGTATAGAAATGTACAAATAATGTGTATGATATTGATTCTAAGTTCCCACAGGGCAAAAAGAAGAATACTGATGGTTCAAATGGATATTCTAGGATTCATTATCAATATACTATAATACAAATGGTTGGATACGTACTATGGATTTACTGTCCCCATTCAACTTGTTCCATTAGCAGCTAATGGCCATATAAGGTTTTTTTATCATTTTATTGCTCAAAGGATCTTTATTATTGAAAATTATATTATAATGTTGTGGATCAGATCACTTTAAAAAAAAAAAAAGTAAGGATGAAACCCAAACTGAAAATGTGACTCAGTCATTGGGTGACTTGCCACACACTTCATTGTTATTTCTTGCATTACTTCCCAAACTGAAGATTAGCATCACTTTGTGGGTCACAAATGCCTTGCTGGTCCGGAAGAAAGTCAACAAACAGCCTTTTGTGTTGAGTCCTTTTTCAGGGATGCTTTTAGGGGAAATTGTCCCAGGACTTACATATGGAGGGAACCCTGTCAGCAGTGACAAACAGTACATTCAAATGGGCAGGGTGATGTTCAAATGGGCATACAACTCTTGGGCATCTCACAGTCTTATGGGCAAGGAGCATTAAACACACAAAAAACTTGTGAAGAACTGTCTGTGGGGAGCTTCTAAAATAGTATCAACTTCTTAAGGTGGCCATTTTCTTAAAGGTGGTACATTCTTGGAGAAACACAGCTGATGCTTCTCTTTGAAGTGGCACCATCTTGGAGTCATTCCTTGGCTGACAGAAGAGGAGCAATGAGGAGAGGAGGAGTTTGGATTTGATATCCCGCTTTTCACTACCCGAAGGAGTCTCAAAGCGGCTAACATTCTCCTTTCCCTTCCTCCCCCACAACAAACACTCTGTGAGGTGAGTGGGGCTGAGAGACTTCAGAGAAGTGTGACTAGCCCAAGGTCACCCAGCAGCTGCATGTGGAGGAGTGGAGACGCGAACCCGGTTCCCCAGATAACGAGTCTACCGCTCTTAACCACTACACCACACTGGCTCTTTGTTGAGGAAGCAACAAATGTAGCTACCAATGAATTTATTTGGTACATGGAGTAGGCGGTCTCGCTCTGCCTTGAGATTAATTGGGTTGCCTTTAGGCAAGAACAAATGCTTACGACCAACTTCAAAACTCCTGGTAGTCATCAGATGGTTGGACTTATTCTGGGTTTGTTCAGATAGGATTTAATCTGCATTTAGCAACCTAATGTACTTCCAGGGTCAAGGCTGCATTTCGGACAGAGCCGGCCCTCCCATTACACAGGGAGAGTGCTCAGGTCCTGCTTGCCACTGTTTGGGCCTGGCCACTGTGAAAGCAGCATGATGGCATGATCCAGCAGAGTTATTATTATGTTCTTAGGCCATTATTAGGTCTCAGGCAGCTGTTTTGGGGGGTCATGAAAGGCCAGCAAATTGTATTTAATGTATTATTGTATTTTACTGTCATGACGGAAGAGAGGTACTTGTGGGATCTACTGCCTCAGGTGCTGAAATAACTTGGCTGGCCTCTGGTACTGTGCATCTTAACTTTGGAAGGGAGGCACCATTTGTTAATCCTCCTCAGGCTGGAAAATGTCTTCAGCAAGCTCTTGCTCCAGAGAATGTGAAGTAATAGTTATAAGATGTACTCTGTGCACAAAGTATGGTGACTTTAGAACAAACTCAAATAAACACCAGGCATGACTAAAGCCCACCACGAAACGGTCTTCCGCTGCCTCAGGGCCTGGTCTCTAGAGCTTTGTAGAAGGCATGGCCTGAAACTATTTCAGACCCTGGTGAAATATAAAACATAGACCAGACACCCTAGCATTCCAACGGGAAAGAAAAGTAAAATTCTGAACATGAAAATGATACATTTCCCTCAGTACACAGCCATCCTTCAAATAACTAAAGGTCAACCTAGGCTTGATGAGAATTGCATAAATACAATTAGCATGCAGTTCTTCGGTTATGCAAGAAGCAGGACTATTGGGTTAGAGAGGGAAAGTTTAATTCCATCTCTCCATGCTAAGGTTTGGACAAAAAAAAATGCCTCTCTGAAGCTGCAATTTGCAGCCCAAGGGAAATATATTTTGGCACCAATATGCAATTCTGCCCCTGCCCCAAGCTAAATTTAGCTCCAGAGAAAAGCTTTTCTTCACACAGCAGCAAATGAAGAAAGGGTTAAATCCCCCCATGCCTATTCTGATCCCATTATTATCACACACACCCATGATGCAATAAATGTTTTTTTAAGTCTGCATGTTTGATGCAAAAACTCATTTAAAATCACTGAATAAATAGACAGTTATTTGCACAGATGCATATACATGTTTAAAGTCTGTACTCCTAAAAAGGGTCATTGTTTTATATATTTTGTATTTTACTCAATAATTTAGTAGGAGCATTTGTGAGCCAAATAATATATAGGGAATATTCATATGCAGATAAAAGGAGGCATTAATAATCTTTCACAATGACAAATAACTCATTCAACTCCTCCTGATAAGGTTAAGAAATGGAGAGTTTGGCTTCCCTGCAGAAATCCTTTCCCCTTTCCCCTTCCTTAGAAAGAGAGGGGTCCACATCCTCTTCCACAATAAAATGTTATTTTTATGGATCCATTATTTTAGTTGCATCTCCTTGTCATTGCATATTCATGCCTTCACGACATTATGTCATTGTTATGAATGTATATAAAAATACTATATAAATCATCCTAATGAGATAAACAATCAGTAGGGCCACCTCTTAATCATCCCAGTCATCATTTTGTGACCGGGATACATTGCAAACACACAGTGCAGACTACAAAGAATGTTATGCAACAATATTATTTGACTATGTCACTCCTAACAAACCCAGTTGATATGGTTCATGTCATGACTCAACTCGAAATATCTCAGGGGTTACCCCCAACAAAGCACCCTCGGATCGGTGCAACTCCAGTGTGTAGGTAAAGCCTATAAAATTCCACAGAGCCTGCTCGTCGTTAACTAGCTTATTTCACTTCCTTCCATCCTCAGTAGACAGCATTAATTCTGTTTCTAATTAGAATTGCACAATTTAATTCTTCTGCTCTGGGCTATACAGAAGATATGGTTCATGTAACAGCAGCTTGGAGCGTACACACTTCTTGTAATCTGTTTGTAACTCGTGCTGCAGATGCTCTAAGAGGCAGTACTTCTGATGTTACAAACTGCAGTTGGCCGTACACCAGGGATCATTTCCCCAGCATGCTCGAGGATCACTCTGCGAACCACCCGCTGCGTTTCTCCAGTTGAAACCAATCTCACTGCTGCTGTAAAAGAGCTATGCTTCTGTTAGCAATGATGACTCAGTACATTACTGTGGATTTTCCTCCTTCTGTGAGTCAGGTATCATATACAACAGCCAGTGGAATTTTCTGTTTATTGTTCATCTTCCTGTAGCAAACCATTAACTTTAACAATATATATATATATATATTGGAAAATTATATCAAATTAAGCGTCCGTCAAGCCAATTCCTGGGGGTGGGGTAGCTTTATTAAATAACCATTGAAGCGATCCAAGAGGAAATGCTTCTCGTGAGTCTGGTCAAAACACACAGAAAATATAATGTGTTCTCTTTGTACTGCATTACTGCAGGCAGAATGTCTTGTAGAAGATAAATGGACCAATCCGAAAGATCCAGATGCACATGGATATCTGACACATGCAGGCTTCCCAGATCATTTCAATGGAGGAATCATTTATTTATCCAGACAGCAACTGAAGCCAAGTCCTCCAAATGGTTCACTATCCATTTGTCTGTCTACAAATCAGAATAGAGTTGTTGAAGTACAAAAAACCTCCAATCATATACAAAATGCACATTCTATTTAAATCAATGGTTGATGTGGATTATATCAATGAATATCTACAAAGTTGCTTTCCTTCTATAACCATTTTCATATGGTGCTTCAAGTCTTCTTACACCACAATAGCAACTTTTCTTTCTTTTCGAAAGCTTTCTCCTACTACCTGACTTGAGCTACTGCTGATAGGCATAAATTCGTGCTGGAGAACAAGCATTTATGAAAGCTTACACATGTTACACTATGCTTGTTTAATAATCAATCACGCAGTGTTCACCCAACATCTTTATATGCTGTCATTTTGATTGAGACAAAGTGCTCCACACAGCCTTGCATTGTACTAGAATAAAGGTGTGCTAATTGCAAGACAAACTTTTATGGTACGTATCTCTTGTGATTTATGACAAGAGGCTTTTTTCCTACATACTGAGAAAATGTCAGAATATGATACTGCTATGGTTTGAGAAGTTTGACCTGATTCACATGCAACACTAAGCCAAACCATGGCTAAGCATGAATGTGCAATTGTACAGGTATTCATAGCAAATATCTTGGCCGTTTCACTTCTCTCCTGGTCCTGCTGCACTGATATCTAGTTTTGCTTAGAGGTTTGTTCAAATACAGGCTCATGGTTTGTCTCACTTCAGATAAACCACTAACCATACATGGCATGTGGCCTACAAGAATGAATGCTGGTGTGCATTCACATCCACATTGGAAGATGGATGAGGTAATACATCTCTCTGTACATCAGAGATGGGGAACATGCAGCCTTTCAGATGCTGTTAAACTATAGCCCCCCATTATCTCTGTGAACACTGGCTGGAGCTGGAGTCCAAAAACGTCTAGAGGGAAACAAGTTCTCCCTTCTTGCTATACAGATACAGCAGTGATGTGTATGTGGAGCTTCCTGCTTGCTGTGAAGAAACCCTGACACACATGCAACGCTCTGGCCTGGATGCTCTGTTCACCCCAATAATACTAAGGGTATGTGACTTTTTAGCACCTGACTCTTCTCAGCAGGTAGGAAAGGTAAAATGTACACAGTTACAACATATATAAAAGCTGAGGCAAGGATTTCAGCCCACAGCAAACTCTTAAAGGTATTTAACAGGAAACAACCATTCTAACTATAACTAAGTGTCTCTGTAGGAAGACACACAAAGGGTTTAATTTAGCAACAGTCTGCACCATAAAATATTAGTCAAGTGCTAACATAGCCATTAATACTCTTTTTTAACAGAAGGCAATTTCACAGACTCATTTACCAACTGGAATCTCCCAAGTCTAGTTGGTAATTGTGCTTTTTATTCATCTCTGTAAATTCCATTTAGTGCTTTTTAGCTGTTTCTTAGCATAAATGCATTGAATGTTGTTAAATTGGATTAATAGGTTTTATATGTAATATATATTATGTATTCATTTAACTGGAGGTGTTTCAACTCATATTGCCGCAATCTCGTTTTTAAAATGTCGTTTTATTTTGCAGATTTTATTTTATGGACTTTTTTCCCCTCTGGAAAGACTTGCAGTATATGTTTATGATGTATGCTTTATAAATAGAGATATACTTACTGTAGAAAGTTGGGGTTGTGGTCATCTTTAGCTCAGTTCACATTGTTTTGGCCTGAAGCAAGCCAAAGGAGAAAATCAATTCAGGTGCATTAGAACCTATATGAGAAATCACAAAAATATTGTAGGAGCATTTAAAAGAATTATGTACCTGCTGTAACTTAAAATAGATACAAAGACAGGGCATTGTGCTCTAGCTCAAATTCTCTAGAAATTTTATGTGCAGCATAGTAACATTTTAGTGGATGTGAGCCTAACATTTCTCATTATATGAATTGGATTCTCTCTACAAAAATGAAATGAGTAGACTGCTGTTTCTATGAAATCTGTTCTTAAAAAAATAAAAATAAATTAGATTCAGATTTAGCTGTGACATCAGTCAACAGCTCAGTTGGTTGATCCAAAGAAAGCTGATTGGCTCAATCACAATTTTTTGTTATTAATATCCTACATTAATTTTACAAATTAAATTTCAAACTGTAACTCATTTATAGAAGATAGCAAATGATGCGGGGAATGAATTTATAAACGAACTTGGGAGGTTAATTTATCCTGAAAGGTGGTTTAGAAATCTGTTAACTAAAGGAGGAAAGGTGGCACATAAACACAAAATAATAATAACAACAACAACTGTTATAATTTAGTGTCAGTAGGAATGGGAATGAAGCATGATTCAATTTATACTTAAATGTGAATCTCCCCATTCTCTGTCAGAAGTAACAGGCCACCCAAAAAAATAAGCAAAAAACACTTTTTGTTGTTATTTATTTATTAAGTTTAAGAATCACACTTCCTTCAGAAGGAGCCCAGATATGATGTACAATAAAAGATAAAACAACCATGTATAACAAATAAATAAAACACATACAATAACCATTACAGTGGTACCTCGGGTTAAGTACTTAATTGTACTATCTATAAAATAACAAAACCATTCAAACACAGAAATCACTTGCAGCTGTTTGGCATTAAAATAACAGAATCTCTATCAACTGAATGCAAAAAGGGATAACAAACTCAGCTCCAGGTGTGTGGGTGGGTGTTCCAAAGTGAGGGGGCCACCACAGAGAAGTCTGTGCCATATATCCCTGATTCATGAAACCTAGTAGCGGCCATGAACAAATCCCCATACCCACCAAATCTTAGGGATTGAGTTAGCTGGTATTGGAGGAGTTGCTCTTGGATAACACCTACACACACAGTATTAAATTCACCAACATTCTCAAAATATGGCAATCTGGCAGTTTCAACATGCAAAGTGAATATTTGCTTTGTCCCAAGCCAACTAAAATTAGCCCCATTGAAGCCAGTGAGTCCAATAATTTGTGACTAAATTTATTACCATTGTTGCCAGTCGAAGTTAGTCTGCAATTCTATGCACACTTACTTGGGAGTAAATTCTAATGAAATAAATGGAACTTATTCCTCAGTAAAAATGTGCAGCATGTCACCACTAACTTTAGCTGAACCAGAGTGTTTACTTTGAATATAAATGTCTTTTTAAAGGGGGGGGAGTCTATACTAAAACAGATAGTTAATCCTTACCACCCAAGCCTGCCCACCTTCTGAGTCTCTTCTTTTCTTCTTTCTGCTATGTGGAAACAGTGTTCTTTTCATTCCTTACTGTGGTTTTCAGTCTTGACATTGTAGAGAACAGAGAGATACTGTGCAGTTCTAAGAATTATCACCAGTGTAGCTCCCAGCATGAATTGTCCTGTTCCCCTGTTATTGCCGCACACTAATAAAAGCTGAACAATATTTGCAGGTTTTGTGAGATAGAAAGAGTGATTCATATTTAATCTTACAGTTGTTCACTCTGGAAAAAAAACTTTCAATCTTCCATCTGATTCCAAATGTGTTCTTGTCATTTGCATACGAGGTATATTTTATTCAGATGTTTTTATCTCTGAAATCTATATCATTTGCTCGTTCTTGGGGAGAAGGTTGTCAGTGAACTGTTTATATACTCTGGCTTTGGGTATGGATTTGGCAGGCTTTTCCCTCCGCCCCAAAAAAATCCTCACAAACAGCATGGAGGCTGTAGATTTCTGTTGATCAACAGCTTTGTAACAGGCAGCAATTCCTTGATAATTATTGGGCCTGCTTTTTTAAGTGTACCATTCTTAATTTAATGTATAAATATATTAGCTGTGGCCTTTTTCTTGCCACTTCCAATATGTGTACGGGTTTTTAATTTCTACAGCAGGTTAAAATATTGTTTTAATGTCACTGTAAGAATAATAACATCAAACGAGTGACCACAATCCAGCAAGAAATTAGGTGTTTTTTAAGTCACACTAATCAGCAGAATGTTGACTGTGCATAACAGATTTAATTGTTTAACTGCTTTAATTGCTCTGCTGTCTTAATGGGATTGTTTCCTTGTGCAAATTAATTATGAATGTTTATATTTTAACAGGTTTTCACTTTGTAAACAGCTTAGAAGCCTCTCTTGACACTAAGCAGCATATAAATTAAATGATGTATACCTTTCTGTTCCAACAGGCATTTAAAGTAAGTTACATTGTGCCTATTTATGGGGTTTAAGTTTTTTAAAATTTGAAAATATATAAATGTGCATTGGTTTGGGACCAACATCTTTAATAATGATGCCACTTATCAAAAATTATTCCCACCTCCAAAAACTACTACTACTATTATTATTATTATTATTATTATTATTATTATTATTATTATGAGATGTTGTTAGAATACCTTAGTGAATTGTCCTTTGTTATTACTGTGTAACAATGTCTAAATAATACTGCCTCAGCTACTACTATTTGTACTACAAGAATCATGATGGCAGGAAAATAAACTATTGTTCCCATAGAGAAATGACAAGCCTGAACTGAGTTTCAAACACCATACAGATCAAACTTGGGGAATAAGAATGGTTCTATTTCCTAGACCAAATTTGATGTGACTGACATAAAATGCTGATAAAGAAAACCAGCTTCCCTGATGAATTCCATTCATAGTGTTTCTTTCTGTAAGAGGAATTGTCCTTGACTTTCAGATATATTCTCTTATGCTTCCAAAAATAGGTGACTCGTAAAGTCCTGATCATCAAAATAAGACTGAAACTGACATGCTTTGTGTCTTTGTTGACTTTTGAACTATTGGCAGTGGTGCAAATACCTAGGTGCCATCATTGATTCCAATCACATAGTGACTGGCTGCAGGTGCAGAGGGGGAAATAAGGTTTTCCGCTGTGCTGTGGCCATCACTACAAAAGCTTCCTCTGCCTTTAACCAGGTAGAGCAAAAACAGCAGGTAGCCTTATACCCTCCCTCGGCTGTGATCTCAGCTCATGCACATACACTCCGATATGTCACAGATAAATATGATAAGTACTTGTAACACTCCTATTCCTACGCCAAGGATCAGAGCCCGTTTGTGTACATGCACACAGATACTGTTGTACATTGCTAAAGGCTGTTCACCTGAGATTTGTTTACACGGCAATAGACTGCCTTGAGCTAGCCTCTGTATCAGCTGTGTCCATAAACTGGATGTAACAGTTTCCCTTTTTGACCTAAAAGAAAAATAGATATATGCCTCACTTTTCAAACATCAAGTGGTGTAAAGTTTATGAAAGTTTGAAAGAATGTTTGATCTCACATCAAAGATTTGATTGCATTTATTTATAGAATCATTGCAATCTAAGCACATTCAGCAATGTTTACTTTCTGCAAAGTGGATATGAGAGGGGTGGTGGTGGAAGGAAAGTTGGTGTACTTGTGCCCAACACTAAAAACTAAGTGAGGGTCAAGCTAAATGTGACAATGCAAATGTATGAATGAATCTGAGAACACCCAGAGGACTATGATGTGTTGGGGCAGTGGCACTTACCCGACCTCCCAAAACTGAGTCATTGCTGCTTACTGGGAAGGAGAGAGGGAAAGATGAGACAGTGGTGAATTCAGCACCTGTGGAGCCAATTCAGCACTGCTGCCAGTGTGTTTGCACCTCACTGACTATCGCTCTCCCTCCAGTAAGCAGCAGTGACTGAGCTTTTGGGAGGTCAGGTAAGTGCCGCCATCCTACCATGCCATCCACTACTGCCCTCAGGTGCTTTCTGCACTGTGCAGTACTGGGTGACTGCTGGCTCAGCAAATCTCAGAGTTGTAGACAAGAAGGGGAGAGAGGGAGTAAAACATATACCTTAGAATAGGAAGAACATGCTTTCATCAACCTAGTGCCCGCCAAATGTTTTGGACTATAACTCCCATCATCCCAAGTCAGCATAGTCATGCTAGCAGGGATGATTGTGAACTGTAGTCTAAAACACCTGGAGGGCATCAGGTTGGTGAAAGTTGGTATAGATAATTGATTTAAAATATGAGTAAATACATTACGGAATTGTGTTTCCCCCTCTTCTCAGCTCTACTGCATCTACTCACAAATCAGAAAAAGACTAAAGTCCCTTAGACTCGTTGACTCAAATAATTCCTTAAATTATATCCAAAGAATTTTATAGCTAACCTGTATCACCTGCGACTGCCACAGGTAAATCTCAGATTGGAATTGCTGTTCCAATCTAAAATGGATCCTTTTTCATATTGCCCTCAGCTGCCTGGTTTATGAATTTTGTGGTGTGTTAGGATACCATTCAGAGATAAGAAAAGAACAGAGATTAGATATGTTCTGTGTAAATGTTCTTTCTTTCAGGTGGCTGACAAGGGGTGGAGGTGGGGAGAGCAGCCTTTAAACTTGAAGGGACGTCTCAAAAATCTTTCCAGAATTGATATGTGGTATATTTCTCTTTCCTACTCAAGGTGACAGTTTATGTGAGATGTAAAGACAAGTTCAGTCAGGCAATTACCCCTTGTTGATAGTAGATTATTTCCTCTACTAAACTCAAAAATAACTTCTTTGTGTATAAGTTCCTGGTGCTCTGGGATACTGTAATTTACACTTCTGTCTTTTTATGAGTAAATTTATTTTAATCAGTACAGTTTGGAATAGTTATTTCCTGTATCTCCATCTCCTTTGCAGTTCTACACCCTCTTAAATGTAACATAGGAGGCAGAAAGGGGTCATGAAGCATAACCAGAGAACATTTTTAATGTCAGAAATCATATCCCACATACTTTTTCCCATAAAAAGAATGTACCATTTATTTTCTACAGCAGTGGCTCAACTTTATTATTTTCCCAAATATGATGCTCAGAGAATTAATAGGCACTGTAACCAGCAGCTGGGAATAGTGTCAAAAAAACACTCATATCCAAAGGAAGTAAGTTATGCTTTAGTACCATTGAACTCAGTGCAAGTTAGTCATGACTATAATTCATGCCACCTTTCAATAGGCCAGGACTGTGTTGGATTGCAGCCTTTTGCCCGGATCTGGAGGAATTTAGTATGGTTAGTCAGGCTTTCATCCTACTGATATCCATGGGGAATAGGGTGTGCTATTTTACAGCGTGAAACTTAATTTTTGCAAATTTCTTTAGTGAGGGCTCTTAAAAATATGCTATTATTTTTGTGATCGGACAACATTTACCTTGGTTTGATTAAAAAGCACATAAACTGCTCTCAGAAAACCAAAGAATTTTTCTGAGAGCATCATCTGAAATGATGTCAGACATGACATCCTTTATGCTCAGGCATATATAATATAACTGCTATCACTTGGTGGTTATTTTTAATTATTTTATTGCAATTTGACATACATTTTTCACACACAAAAATTAATAAGAAAAGTTTAACGTTACTGGAAATTCCACAAAAATGTAAAAAAAAAGGTCAATATTTTTATGTAGTCATTCACCAAGTGAAACTAAATTATATTAATTTAACCAAAATATAATTTGAATTCTCGAGTCATCTTACAACTTTTTGGCACCCCTCATTTTTGGAATTTGAAAGCTGGGAAATTCAACATGTCCTAATGGTGGACTGAAGAGAACCAGTGGGATATATCTCTGGATATAAACTGCATAGCAAGGCTTTAAAAACAATTGGACAGTTTCATGAAGGAGAAGGCTATCAATGGCCACTATCTGTGGAGGCTATTCTCAGCCTCCACAGCTGGAGGCAGCAGTGCTTCTAAATACCAGCTGCTGGAAACCTCAGGAGGTTTTGTACTTGAATCCTGGTCGCTGACTTCCCACAGGCACCTTAAGTTAAGGTTACCAGATTTTTTTCAATGAATCCGGGGACACTTTTCAACTTCAATGGATTTTGTATGGGGACTGATGTGTAAGTCCGGGGACTGTAACCTTACAGTGCAAAGTTCTTATGTTCTTATTCACTGCAGTCTCCAGTGAGGTGCCCAATGCAAAGTCTAACTCACAGAATGTTGGATTAGACCTTTAGCACCTACCCTTTGGAATTAGCTTCCATTAAATATTAGAAGTCTCTGCTGTTGTTGGTGCTTCCTGAAGACCTTCTCCCAAAGAAGTCTTTTAAGTAGAGATCTTTCCTTGTATGCATCTGTATCAGGATAGCTTTTAGGTATTTGCTGCCTTGGGCTTCTTTGAGAGAAAGGGTGGGTTATAAATTTTCTTATTATAATAATACACTTGGTGGTTTGCCTCGATTCACTCTCAATGTATGATCAGTGGTTGAATTATACGTGTTGCTGGATTACACTCACCTGGTGCTGAGTTTTGGAGCATCAATTGAGCATTCGCAAACTGCTGCTTGTGGCTGGTACAAGTGGAAACCAGTTGCACACATGGAGTTTCCCTGATTTACCCCAAAGGCACTCTCATTGTAAAGCCAATTGGACACACAGTTCTGGGGCATGTACAGAGTTGCAGAGAAATCAGACTGCACTCTAACATCCCCATGAGTGCAAAGATCAGAAGTTTCAAGCCATCGTTTGTAGCAAACCATAGTTTGTAGACAAATTGAGATTACAAACCACGATCAAACACCTGTGGAGGTTTGATCAAACCATATTTTGCTGTGTTTAGATGGCTTAGCAAATATGATTTGTCACAAACCATGGTTGCAAAAGTCTAGTCTCTGCATGCAAGAGGACAGGAGAGGAAGAAGCAGCTCCTGGATAGCATTATATCTAAATGCTTCTTTCCTTCTCCAATGTCAGGATGTTTGTCCCCCTGCAAGTGCAACTGGGCAGTAATCTGATTGAATTTATCCTTTTCAGAACAGGAATAAATGTTTTCCATGGCACCACCTAGGTCAATATGCAATTACAGTCTCATTGATAAAATATTAACTTAAAAAACTATTAAAGTAACCAGTTAAAAGTATTCATAATTTAAAGCAAGCAGCTCGTGCTTAAATATTAAGATGCAAGGGAGTAACCCACATTAAAATTAATGGATGTTATGCGGATGCCATATGTTTACTTTTGGCTTAGGATGGGAATTATGTGTGCTCTATACACATCCTGAAGTGGTAAGTGTTGGCATATGCTGACTTCTTAATCACTGCTACTCTATAGCTGCTGATCGCTTTGCCCTTCTTTCATATATGATTTATATTTACTTTCATTAGGCTCGCTTAGAACATTAATCACTTTTATGTTATTTCCTGTTAAACTTATTCCACAAAACATTTAAAGGAAGGTCAGTAATGAAATGGTAATGGTACTATTTGGCCCAAATCACGTGTAGCCTTCTTAACCGTGCATAATGTTATATAGTGGTATCTTGGTTCTCAAACGCCTTGGTTCTCAAACGCCGAAAACCTGGAAGTAAGTGTTCCAGTTTTCAAATGTTTTTCGGAAACCAAACGTCCGATGTGGTTGTCGGCTATTGTTTCCAGGGCACCTGCACCAATCAGAAGCTGCGCCTTGGTTTTCAAACATTTCGGAAGTCAAATGAACTTCCGGAACAGATTAAGTTTGGCACTTTTGTTTTTGCTATTTATTTTGCATTTTTGTTTTTGAGGCTTTTTTGGTTATTTTGTTTTTGTGACTGTGTGGAACTCAGTTCAGCTGCTGATTGATTTATTTGTGTGACTGCGGAAATTGATCAAAGCCCCCCATCCAAACAATGACTATCATAAGTGCAGGTACGGGGATTTTTTTTAAAAATTTTATCATCTACAATACTGTCTTACTTATTTTATTTTATTTTATAGTACAGTACATTGATCATTGCTTTCATTTTATGGATCAGTGGTCTCGTTAGATAGTGAAATTCATGTTAAATTGCTGTTTTAAGGTTTGTTGTTAAAAGTCTGGAACAGATTAATCCATTTTGCATTACTTTCTATGGGAAAGCGCACCTTGGTTTTGGAATGCTTTGGTTTTGGAACGGACTTCTGGAACGGATTAAGTTTGAGAACCAAGGTACCACAGTATAGGTAGGTAAATAAATAGACAGGAAAACCCCATTCCAATTAAGAAATATAGGAAACTGCTAGGGACTTATCCTGAGGTCTTTGGCATGCAAAATATGAGCTCTATCACAGAGCCACAGCCCTTCCTAGTGTGCCAACCTCTTCTACCAGATGCTCCAGAGGCAACTGTGGATATTGAGAAATAATCCTCAGTACTGTACTTGCTCTTGGGGTTGTGCACATAGCACTTTCCCAATCTTTGGAAATGCAAGCAGGACAAGGGTTGTGTGTCTGCTGTTGGATTCACAGCCACTCCCACTCCCAAGGAATACAGAGAGACAAATCACATGACCAGTTTTATTTAGAGTAGATCCACTAAAAGTAATGTCAATTGGTCATGATCATTCAGTGCTTAGGTTTGTTCTTTGCAATTGACCATATAGAATATGCCTACAGTGATAACCTCACACCTCTCAGGCAGCAGAATTTGGGATCTTCCAGTTGTCAACCCCAAAGCAAAATGGTGATTATGAACAAGATCTGGCAGCTTCAGGTTTGGACTTCAGTCTCTCTTCCTTTTATGACAGTCCTCTGGCAAAAGCAAGCTGCTGATCAGGGATCAAGATGCTGCAGCCAGGAAAAAGCATTCAGTTCAGGAAAGCTAGTGTAGATGTGCATTATAAATTCTGAGCTCACAGTTTAGGTTCCTTTGGCACAGAATTTAATGGTTTTTAATGCACTTTCTTCTTAAGCACTGCTATTAATCACTCAGGTTCACTAAACTACTTGTTTGCGTTTCAACAAGATGTTGGGAAATCTTTCTTTCCCCCCCCCTACAGGAAGCGCCCTACATTTTTTTCATGCTAAGCACTGTTAAGTTCATACACATGCTCTCCATGCTCCCCCCAACTCATAATCTTTCACTCTATTCAGTTAATTTTTAAAAAAACCCACATAATGCCCATTGCTAAACCAGCTTAGCCAGATGCTGCACTGGCTGAGGTCCTTGGGTAGTGAGCCATGGTGAAGATGGTTGGAGCTCTTGGGCCTACTGCTGGTGGCAAGGTGAATGTTGACTCCAGGTAGCCCACCCAGGCACTATTGATGAGGAACCTATCCACATCGCCCTCAATAACCAGGAGGTCCATTCCCACTTGAGAACTCTGAAATGAGCCCATCCCTCACTCTTCTTTGTGGCAGTATAGGTGATATGTAGATGTATTTATTTTGTGGCGAGGAAACAAAGGAGTTCCAATATGTTTCCAGGACTGCCTTCTCTTTATTATTGAGCTGGCATTTGGGAATGCAACAGGCTGTGTTTCCAGGCCCCAATAAGTGTCTTCTATGTAAAAGGTTGAGTCTTTTACTCCTCCCCAGAATAACCTACAATTTGCAGCCCACTAGAGCTCAGGATTGTTGGCAGTTTCTGAGTGCTGTGTGGATGGCTTCATATTTCTGTTGTACCTGCAGTGTGGTTTTGGTTTTGGGTTCCCAAGCTTCCTATGGCTGATTGGAGGTTGTTCTGGGTTTTTTATGGCATTATATTTTATGTTTGATGTGTTGTAAGTCACTTAGAGACCTTAAGGTAACAAGTGACTAGTAAAAGTACAACTAGGAGTAATGCACATACTACGGTTGCAATTGTAACAGAAAACATGGGGAAGAGTGGTCTGGAGTGGGGCACTCAAAGGAGGTACAAGGAAGTGGAGGATAATCTGAAAGATTGTTCCAGGATTCTACCAGGGATCCTGCTTTCTTCATCACCTTCCTTGTTTTTCCAAACTTACTTTTCCTTTTTATCAGAAATGAGCTTCAAAGAGAAGGCCCCAATGTGTTTAATGCCTACCTCTTTCTTCTCCTTGCTACGAGTTTTAACCTACAGTGCTATCACAGCTGTGCTGACTCCTACAACTGCTGCTAGAGATATGACAAATGCATTGTGACATTTCCAGTGCAAACCACATTATTGTCCTCTGAGTACTAATTTTAACAGCAAAAGCAAAGGTAATGCTTCTGTGGAATAGCTAAACAAAATCATTATACCACATTACCAGCTTGCATCAGGGGCTTCTGTGGTATCGTTTGCAGCAGTCCAAAACTGCAAAGCTGCTATCTTTATAAGAACAATTTCTCTGCTGTGTGATTTGTGACACCAGGCAAGGAGCCATTCCATGCACTGCATCACCACCAATAGCAGTTCAGAATCAATGTGGGTGTTAATGACATTGTGAGTAGAAAAATACAGGGGCCAAGATCCAAATCCCACAGCAGCCTTCCTACACTTAGCGCCAGCTCTGCAAATGGCATATTCTTGGACTGATTCCAAGGAGCTCACGAGATGAACTTTCCTTGACTTTCTGCTATGCTACCACCCAGTCCCCATGAATCCCTCCTTCAGACAGAGTCCTCTATATGTGTATTTTTCTGCGGAAGTGTCAGCCAGTGTGTTCTGCCTACACTAAAGACTACAATTGTTTAACACTTTGTCTGACAGTTAGTGAGGGTTCTATCAACACACCAGGGTGCGTCTTTTATAATTTAGTTTGAATGGATTTTTGACCCATGAATCAATGAGCCCTTTAGAGGCTGAGTAATATTTGCTTCCTGAAAGACTATACAATAGCAACAAGGTCACAGTTTACTGTCAATTTTTAAATAACAAACTTACACTTGGGGCACTTAACATATTTTGACAAGGTGACCCACAATTATCCATTAGCATTGTATTTGTCTAAGCCCCTCTGCATTGAGATGCAAGGACTATGAAATAGTTCATTGATGTCCCACTTGGGGGTGGGGAATAAGGCAAGTGGGACTTTTCCAAGGTCTTTCACAGCCAGACTACATCTAGCTATTGCTGTATTGATTAAACATTTGGGTAGTTAATCAACACAGCTAAGCCCTTTTAACCTGCCATGTGCTGTATTCAAAAAGAAAAGTCTATTAAAAGGAGCCATGAAGATGCAATTTTTATTTCTAATATAGCACAGAAATAAAATATATTTGCCAACACTAAGATAATCAAAAAGACATTGGGTTAAAACATGTCCCTGGTGGGAATACTGTTTTTATGTAGCCCTGCTTATTTGTTTATACCAACATTTAAGTTTTTACTGCATCCTAAACTTTTTGTTGTTGTTTAATCGTTCAGTCGTGTCCGACTCTTTGTGACCCCGTGGACCAGAGCACGCCAGGCACTCCTGTCTTCCACTGCCTCCCGCAGTTTGGTCAGACTCATATTGGTAGCTTCGAGAACACTGTCCAACAATCTTGTCCTCTGTCGTCCCCTTCTCCTTGTGCCCTCCATCTTTCCCAGCATCAGGGTCTTTTCCAGGGAGTCTTCTCTTCTCATGAGGTGGCCAAAGTATTGGAGCCTCAGCTTCAGGATCTGTCCTTCCAGTGAGCACTCAGGCCTGATTTCCTTAAGTCCTAAACTATATTTCTACTATGTAGTGACAGAAATGTTTGTGATTCAATGTGGTCCAGTGAAAATGCATTCAAATATTTCACATCAACCATCCTTATGAATACAGCCACCAGAATTCATGGCCCATTTGCAATGAGTGTTAATGACCCTTTCTTGTGCAGGGGCTGGGTGGCGGAGTCCTGCTGTGTTTGTGAAAATCATTCCTAGGAGAAATTGGTCAAGTCAGTTGAGATGTTACTTCCCCCATATGGCTGTGTCTTGGGGACATTCTGTGTGGAGGGTTTTAGATTTCAGATGTCCTCAACCCAAACTACATAAGGCTTTAAAGCTGTTCAACAAGTAGATGAAGCTGATATAAAACTGGCAGAGGTGAGGAAACTGTTGCCCTTCAGTTACCATCAGTCCAAGCCAGCATGGGCAATGATCTGGAATGATGGAAGTTCCAACAGTATCTGCAGGGTCATGATGCTCTGTCCCAGCTCCTGCCAACCTAGTAGTTTGAAAGCACACCAGTGCAAGTAGATAAATAGGTACCGCTGCAGCAGGAAGGTAAACAGCATTTCCATGTGCTCAGGTTTCCTTCACGGTGTTCCGTTGCGCCAGAAGTGGCTTAGTCATGCTGGCCATATGACCCAGAAGCTGTACGCCAGCTCCCTTGGCCAATAAAGCAAGATGAGTGCCACAACCCCAGAGTCGTTTGCGACTGGACCTAATGGTCAGGGGTTCCTTTACCTTTACCATGAAATAGACATTCTCTGCAGTCTCTCCTCCCTGTTGCTGGATGTTACCATACATTCATGTGGCTTTCAGACCTTCATGTGTCATTATGAGAACTGTATTTCCTATACTCAGTTCAGTAGCATTCAGGCATTTTGCAACAGAGCCTTTCCTAATACTCTTCTCTTTGGGTGTCTTGAGAGGGATAGGAGAGGTGGCAATCCACACCTGGTAGAACACAAAGTGTGGCAAGACACCAGGGACCCTTCAGAATAAATTGTATCTTACCATCCATTCTTGCAAGTCCCACTTAAAACCCACAGCAAATTCCTACTCATGTCACATGGACCCCTCCAAAATCCAACTTAAATTGTGCTAAGGGTATTTGAAGCAAGTTACCCATTTTGTTGATGGCAGCCTAAACAATATGAGCCTGACTATTTCAGATTACCACCTGCAAATGGGCTGTTTGCATTTCAACAATCCCATTGAGAGCTGTTCTCTCAAGCTCTCCACACACTCCTCACATACTTACACTGAGTTTACAACCTTGTGCAATCCTTAATCAAGCAGCTATCACAATTTTTAAAAAATCAAATGGAAATATATATCCCCCACATCCCCACAAAAAAGCACAAGCTTCTTTTGCCCATTGTAGAATATAGCTAACAGTGAAATTCTAACCATGTCTACTCAGACGTAAATCCTGTTGAATTCAGTTTGGCCTCTTCCCATGTAAGCGGGGTTAGGATTGTGCTTTTGAGTACTTTATGGGTGTTTTTTTAAGAAGGTTTGTGCACACAGGCACTTAGTTCTTCTTTGTCCTCTTTCAAAACTCAGCATTGGTGGCCCAGTTCTAGGAAATCTATGTTTGTAGATCAATTTAGGCAGCTTGTTCAAAATAATCTTCTCAACAATATGTTATTTGTGTTTGCCTTCCCTTGTCTTTGGTAAATTGCCTCAACATTTCACCATACTGAAATTAATACCTTAAAAACAAGGCAGTTAATTCACAAGGAACCTCCACTCTATTGACGATCCTAGAGGATATTATTTATTCTTGTGCTGAAAATGTACCGTATGGCTGGTACCCAAGCATTCGTCTGGGGAGATAATGTCTAAACGTAACTTTTATTAGCTGTGAGAACGCAGAGCAACATAATAATGTTCCTGAACATTTGAAAATCTCTTTGCTTTATTGCTTTTAACACATCTTTAATATTTTACATTCATCTTATTAGAGTCAGAAGTCTTGAGATGCTGGTGCTCTTTTTGCACAGTTTCAGAGTTCAATGCACAGGGACAATTCTGAGGGGAGATTTCACACATTTATGGAAAATAAGGCATTTTTGCAGTAAAGTTGCAAAGTGTGAAAGAATTCTTGTTTTATCTGCCTTACTTATCCTGTTTATGAGTTATTTTGCCTGGAAGTAAATTGACAAGTTGTCAATGAACAATAGACAGTGCCTCAGCTAGGCTTTTCACAGGTTTGAATGCCTTTGGGCAAAAAGGGCTAAATCTGTAGCTTGCAATCTAGCATATGGAGGAGGGGGGAAAGTGGCAATGGGGTGAGAAACATTTACTGAGAAATTTCTGTGGCTGCTGATCTCTAACAATCCATTTGGCCTGGGGTTTAGGAATTCATGTAAAAATGCTCTTGCCTCAGATTCTGGGAAAGGGTTTTCAGTGTACACATAATGACCCTGGTTTTTTTTATATACCTGGAACACCACTGGTGTGCTTCTCAACCTAAATTTTTAATAATAAGGCTCAATTTAATTTAAAACAAAAACAAAAAAACAAACCATGCCACAAGTGTACGTTTTTGTTCCCCACCTCAATATCGGCTCTATAATTGCCCTAATTAGTGCACTATTGATATCTCTCTCTCTCTCTCTTTCTCTCTGCCCTCATTATTAGCACACCCTCTTGAGGTGTCAAACGTATTGTACACTTTCTAGAGTCATTAAGTGAATTTCATAGGCACGTTAACATAGCAAGAGGGAAATCGTCCAAGTCTCCTTTCCTGTGATGTCTTATTTTGTCAGGAGAATCTACTCTGCAAGGCTGGAAAAGGTGACACCAAAAGCTTTGAGGATTTCCAGAGCCTTTTAAACAACATAGTTTGGATATGAATGCTGGAAAGCAGGATGCACAAATGTGAGGAGATTCTAAAACACAAAGTACAAAAAGAAGCCTGTTCCAAGGGATAGAGAATATGAGCTGAAACTTGGTAATTTATTCATGGGGAAAAGAGATCTTTTTAGATATTTATGTACTGTTGAATTTTTATTCTTCATTAAAAAGACTGCTAGTCAAGAGCAAGTTTACTCCACATTATATTTTTGCTACCCAGTGTGTGCATATAGCTTTGCTGTGGAGCACTTAAATAAGATACCAGGATTGTCAAGAACCATTTGTGCAGTTTAGTGCATTATAGTGTAAAGTAGCGCACTTTCTACTAAATAAATTAGGAAAAGGGCACTAGATTAGGTTCGTTACCACAATTAATTAACACACTGTAACACGCTATTATTTATTGTAGCCATTTCCTTACATCAGGCAAAAGGGGATAAGCAGTTCCTTTCATTCACTAAAGTTCAACCAAAAAAAAATGAGTGATAGAAATTATAAATACAATCCATCATGTAATGTTTTCATGCCCATGAATAAAGCAGTCCCCATCACAACTAACTTACATCGTGTTAATTTTGATGTGTCTTAAGTGTGTCTAAGGCTGCAATCCTAGCCCCACTTACTTGGGGGTAAATCCCATTGAATTCAATTGTATTTATTTCTGAATGGACATGGTTAGGATTGCGTTACAACTTCCGGAAGTCATCGTGTAGTCAAATCTGATTGCATGGTTATGTGATTTCATCATGTTGGCTATGTGATTCTTGACTGGATGGTACCAAAGATGCAGATCAGGCATAGAAGAAATTACGAATATGTGCTGAACAGCATAAAAAGGGGAAAGAGGGGCTTCATAAAATCCCCCCTCCCACCAAACAGAACCTCCCATGCTCCCCTCGGATACGTATGGGTAAAAATTCAGCATAGCCCTATTAGTTTCATTTGTTGATTGTCCAGAATTTCAGAATTGCAGTTGGTGGATCTCAGGGATCTAGTAAAAAAAAAACACATGGTAGATCCCTCAAACATGAAGTCTGCCCACTCCTGCCCTAAAACATTGCGGCTTTGTTTTTCAGTTGTCAACTTTCCTTCATAGTAGTTGCACAACTGCAACTTATTTGTGAATAATATTTAAAATCAATTACTTTGTACTCCAGACACTGTGTGCCTACAAATGGGGAAGGAGAGGAACAGCAAGGTTAGCAAAGCTATGATAATCTCCTTGAACTGGAAATAACCATGCTCATGAAGCATTGCAGTATCCCTAATTGCAGCAAACAGTCTCTCACTTTTTCTCCTTTTCCGTGTGGCATTTGACAACTACTCAAATATAACAGAAAGACCTGCCTTGTTACAGTTGTTTTCTTATGCCTTAGCTAAGTTTTCCTTAATTATTTCTCCAATTCTGTCAAGCAGTGTTATTGCCACACTAGTTTAAAGGTTAAACAAAGCACCAAATCTGTCAAAGTGAGTGAAACCAACTGGTGAAGAGCTATCAGAAAGTAATCAGTGCTAATAGGTACATAATGGCCAACAGTGAGCTGTTTGCACTCAGATGCATCACAGCAGACAGAATGTAGCCTTCACCAAAGTCAGAGCTAGAGAAAACATGGTGTATCTACCTGGCATTGTGTGTATTTTAACACTAAAGAGAGGAAGGGAGCGCCCGCTCTTGAAACAAGCTTCTGAAACAGTTATGGTGTTATGCTTAACTCGTCGTACCCAAATTTATCAATCTAATTCATTTGTTACACTCCTTATTTGTCAAGGCTCAAAATGAGGAAAATATGCATAAGAAGCTGTGCTGGTTAAAAAAGGAAACAAAAGAGGCAGGGGTGTAGCAAGGGGGGGCGAGAGGGTGGGCCGCCCCGGGTTCCATAATGGAGGAGGCGACAAAAAAATTTGGGAATTTTTTTTTTAATGCCTGCTCCGAAGGTCTTATCTTACTATATACTAGGGATTATATAGCTATGTATGAAATTCCATGCATATCGGTTAATATCTTGACCCTCCTCCACCAAAATAGCTGTTTATTTGGCTGTTTTCCTATGTCATGAAGGCTGAAATTTTAATTCAGAGAACACTTACTGTTCCCAACCCTAACCCTGTGGAAAGCCATCTAATTAGACTTTAATTTGATTTTGAGATGTTTTTAGGAGCTAATTTAATTATTGTTTGATTTTATACCAATGTTATGTATCTGATGTTAGCCACCCTGAGCCAGACTTCGGCCGGGGAGGGTGGGATATAAATAAAAGTTTTTTATTATTATTACTTGTTATTATTCCTTTGTAAGAAAATATGAAATAATGTAAAACCATTTTTGCGGGGGGGGAGAGATCAATGGGGGTGCTGACAAGAAATTTTCCACACCGGGTACCACCTGACCATCCCATGCCTGGGGGGGGTGACAAAATTTTTTTTGCCCCCGGGTACCAATTTACCTTGCTACGCCCCTGAAAAGAGATGTGGTTTTTATGGCTCTTTTGATCCCTTCTGCAAGTGGCCCAATACCTGAACATGGAGACTGTACTAAAAATACTACTGTAAGTTGAATTTTACAGCAAAATCAGGTTGGCGGTTTGAATCCCCACGATGGGTTGAGCTCCCGTTGCTCAGTCCCAGCTCCTGCCCACCTAGCAGTTCGAAAGTACGTCAAAAGTGCAAGTAGATAAATAGGTACCGCTCCAAAAAGGTAAATGGTTTTTCCTTGCTCTGCTCTGGTTTGCCAGAAACGGCTCAATGCACAAAAGCACCGTTTACCTTCCCACTGGAGTGGTACCTATTTATCTACTTGCACTTTGATGTGCTTTCAAACTGCTAGGTTAGCAGGAGCTGGGACCAAACAATGGAAGCTCACCCCATCGCGGGGATTCAAACCACCAACCATCCGATCTGCAAGCCCAAGACTCAGTGGTTTACACCACAGCGCCACCTGCACCCTCCTTCCCAAGAGCAGGTCACACTGAATTTAGCAAGACTTACTTCATGGTTAGATTTTCATGCACCCCACGATTTGTCAAGTGCTGCATAGGGAATGTGCTACTCAGATGCACTACAGTGGAATGACTTTTGCTCGGCATCTGCAGAATCGTAGCAACTTGTGGACATTCTGTGGCATTATAACATATGTCAGAAAATGTGCCATTCAGATTTAGGTTCCCTCTCTTTTGATATGTGGCATGTTTTGCCTTTCATAAAACCTGTCTAGCACCTAAGGCAAAATAAGGATGAGCTCTCTATTTTTCTTCAATAGATGGAAAAGCAGCAGAGAATAAGAATGAATATATTGCCTAAGGTTAAAAAATTACAGGAACCACTTTTTTGTTAATTAAAGCTACCCTAAAGCAACTGCAATTTGTGCTATCAGCCATTCAACACAACATCACTCCACATTTTTGGCTAAATTCCAGGTAGTAACATTTTTAAATGTGGATTACCCATTTACAACTGATTTTGCAGCAGTATCCAGAGTCCCACAACAGAGTCAACACAGAGAGTGAGATGTCTGAGGCTGTCAGACGATTGCTGCTCTCTAGCTCACAATTGGCTACACCTGGTCTAATTTTAGCAGCTCTCCAGGGTTTCAACTTTACCTGGAGATGCCAGAAACTGAACCCAGGGTCTTTGGGAAGCATGTGCTCTACTATTAAGATAGTGTTTTTCAGGTTTATTAGGGATTGAGATGTTTGAGATGTTCTAAATGTATAATGTGTGAAAATCTCTGTGTTCATTTACTCCCCCCCACCTAAATAAATAAATAAATAAATAAATAGACAATTGGGGGGTTACTCTGAAGTCTCTCCAAACCTTCAGAGCAAATGGGGGGGGCATGCAGGAGGCCCATGGGGGGAGGAGAAGGAAGGAAAGTTCCATTGTGCGATCAGAAGTTGTTCTGCACATACAATGACTTCACTCAATTAAACCCTTTGACCTTCATTTCAATAATCCTGTGTTACCATATTTATCCATAATATTCTTAATGGTACCTTATCATAATCTGTAATGGCAACATTCATAGTGCATTTTCTAGTGCAGAAATTCTTAACGTCAGGGCACTAATAATCTAACTAGAATGATTGAAATTTGTGCTACATGGTCACGGAGACTTTTGAAAATCTGCTCTCTCCATGTCAGGGAGGTGCATTCCTTTCAAAATCTGGCCAATTCACAAAGGTCCCAGGGCTACAGACACACAATGCTATGTATTCATTGCCTGTGGACAATGGACCACAGCAGATATTTTAGCTTGCAGCCCTTCAGCAAATGATAGGAAGCTAGTGGGATGCCACAGCTAATTGAAACCATTGGGTAATTTAGGGGAACAGAACACAATAACTCAAAGCGGTATCTGATTTAGAAGATGTCTGTCCTCTACTCGCAGAGTATATCACAGTCACCTTACAAATCACAAGAATCCACTTTTTGAAACATATTTCTTACATACATCATAGCACTTAAAACAGTACAGATGTCACTTGGGGCACTGGAGCATGCCAGGCCACTGGGGTTAGTACTGACTCAGAGGAAAGAGCAAATCAACAGCATAACTTTCGTGTAGCACCTGGTTTTCCCTTGGCCATGTTTTGAACAGGCTTGACCTTGTTTAGTTTGTGAGATCTGATGAGGTCAAAGCCCAGGGTGGAATGAATGTTTCCAGAGAAATCATTCACAAGTGAAGCAAAGAGAATTTAATAACAGTTGCAAAACTAGAATTATCCATGAGAAAATCGAGAGGCAGACCAAGGAAGCAAGGACGATAACACAGAGAGAAATGGAATGTCAATTAAAAATAGTGGAGGCCAATTTTGGGGAAGCACTCCCCCCCCCTTTTATCTGTATTCCATCATTTTTTTCAGTAAACAAAAACAACCACTGTTTCCTATTTTTAAGCAGACTTTTTAAATGTATGCATATGCAACACTAATAATTTTGGGTGTTGTTTATGCCTTATTAGTAGCTTTTTGTAGTTCTTTGAGTTAGAAGTTGGCCTCCACAAGTCACAGGTAAACTGAGGCCTGCTTTGCATGTAACATTTTCAACCATCATTTAAAATTAACCATGGTTTAACATGAATGAGCAGCATGCTGGTTCACACTAGTCAAAACTCCCTGATTCACTCATCCCCTGCTTCCAACTTTGTGAGGGTTGGAAGCAGAGAATGGCTTCTCTCCAAGCAAACCATTTGCAGGAGCCAAGGTCATTGTTTGTCTGGGAAAGCCAACCTCTCATCTGATGCAAACGTGCATCAATATGCTACTTGTTGATTTTAAACCACAGTTAATGGTTGGCACCTCCCATACATTTTGAAATCAGATACAAATACCCAAAAGCAATGAGTTGTGAAGGTCACCTGCATACGTAAGATGGATGGAAGCCAAAACTGGACACAGATTAGACCCATTTCTGGTGTCTGCAAAGAGGACTAATTTGCATCCTTATCAGGGTGTTGGGATCCTTGCCACCACTGTGCAACACTTTGTATTTTTCTAAAATTACAAATTCCTTATTAATAATATCCATTTTCTCTTCACTGTAGACTTGATCACACATTACACTAAACAGAGGTACAAGCTATCTCAAAACATCTAGATGTATTTGTGCAAAAGAATAGTCACCTCTTAATTTGTAACACTCAACTGTTGTGTACACAGATTGTACACTCAGTCAATGTAATGTGCCAACACCTCTATTCTCTAGCAGTTATTGAAATTCTGGTGTTCTAAACTGTGTATGTCTGGTAGTTAGCCATCTAAAAATGTATTGTGAATATGTTCCATTTAGATGCTACATATTGTGAATAATTCTTTTTAAAAAAAGCTTATATGAAATGTGATTCTTGAGATTGCAGACCTAATAATGCCTTTTAACCTAAGATGTCAACTTGAAGTTCTCATAATTTAAAGAAAGTGGGGAAACATTTAAATTTGCTTTAAACTCAAAGCATCTGAAAATGTATGCAACAACAACAAAAGTTAATGGAGAAATAACTTTCTGTGTTTTTCATTAAACCATCTGACTCTCCTGCCTGTTTTTGATTCCCCACACACCCAAAGACATTTATTTATGTTTTCTAATATTGACTAATGCTGTTGCAGGAATTTTTTCTTAATCACAGAATGTGTCATTTGCCCTTGAGCACATTCTATGTGCTCTAAAAATAGAACAGTGCATATTCCACAGGTCATGTAGCATGGCCATTTTGTGACTGGTTGCTATAAATAAGGGCTCTGGGGTCAAACCTGTCTTCTCTTTGAAGAGGTTAGAAGGTTTTACCCTGAAAGCAACACCAGCCCCAAGCCTCAATAACCACTTCCCGAAAGGATTTTGTGGGCAAGACGGAGATAAATGGCACATCAAATGTCATCTTATATAAACCCATTTGGAAAAGAAAAGAAAAGATCAGGAAATAGGATGCTTTTTGCAGGGGAAGAAATACAATTTTCAGATGGTCTCTTTTAGGGAATATTTCAAAAGCTGTTTTCCTGTCTTTCTATATAAAAAGTGCGTCAATGGTCGAATTGTATTTAGAGGAAGCAAATCACTTAGTTCTAAAAAAAAAAAAAAAAAAGTATACAAAGTGATCTGGACAGAGGGTTGCTTTTGACTTTTCTGTTCTAGTCTTCAACTGTGTGCCAAAGTGTCTGACAACCACAATATATGCTCATCAGCATGCAAGAGCCCTGAAACATAAAACAACTTGTCCTTTTGCTCAGCTGTTGGAACCCAGTTTTGCCCTCCCCTTCCATGCTAGAGGCCAACTCCAAGTGTTGCAAAGGGGACTCAGGCAGTCTGAAGACCTGTCCTCCTGAGGCTTGCAAACAGGTTCACCTCATGAAGTTTCCTCTGGCTTTCACTGCTGGCCAAGGGGTGAATTGCCCAGCTCAGGGGTGGATCTTCTGGAAGTGAGCTGTGGAGTGATATGGCTCAACACCCAATAACATCTCTGTACATGTCAAAACCACACATCCCTGAAAACACAGGATCGTAGCACTTGTGGAGATGGTGTGTTGCTAAAAATGAAGAAGTTAGATTTTCTGCAGTAAGGAACAAGACAGAGAACTTACTGGGATGTCAGGAGATTATTGCAAATATATGATGATGCCATCTGGAACTCCTGTAAAATATGAATGAATATATAACCACCCAATGTGGAGGAAGCCTAAGCAACCAGAGAAGTAGTAATGCTTTTTAATTGAATGTTTTAAATAAGAGGCATGTCCATTGGTTTCTTTTCCTGTGAGACTGGAGTTGTCAACAGGTCACATTTCTAGGTCATTTTTTTCTTTTCCTTTTTAATAAATACGGGAAGTGCCAAAATATAAACAGATTCTTCTGGTGTGTTCTTTCTGCTCTGGCAGCTATGTAACCCAAGACAAATAAACTTAAAAGAAACTGAGTAGCACATCCCCACAGACAGTAACAGGCAAGTGCAGTCCAGCCCCCGAGTGAAGTTGGTAGCTGTAACAATCTGTACTTGAAATTCCTCTGCACAAATTAAGATCTGTGCTATGCAGAGATTAAGTGGGCATAAATTACTTGTAAAAAAATCTTGTTTTATATGATGGTCTTTAAGAAATATGCCCTGACCTCCATGCATATATCTCTTGCTTGAAGCAGAATTCTGCATACAAATGAGTGCTGCAGATAATTCTCCAGCCTGATCCTGCATTCTGAGCCTCACATACATTCCCTAGTAAACAAAGCTGGAATCCTGTCAATCAACAACTTGGGTGAGGAAGTAAAGGGCCCTGCTAAACATTCCTCACCAAACCCCTGACCAGTGATAACCCATCTTCTTTGACAGGCTACACCTGTATTAAGAAAATAGAAAGAGCTCTTCTGGTTCAGGCCAAAGGACTATCTAGTCCAGGGGTGCCCAAACTTTTTTCAAAGAGGGCCAGATTTGATGAAGTGAACATGTGTGAGGGCCGACCAAAGTCGTTGAGCTTTTTAGGATTGAAATAAATCCACAGATATATGGCTACACCTCATCTCAAGGGTGGGGCACCCTGTGGCCCTCCAGAGGTTGGTTGGTTGGTTGGTTAGTTGGTTTTACTCTTACTCCCATCAGCCCTAGCCAGCATGGCCAATGGCCAGAGATGGTGTGAGTTACAATCCAGCAATATATGTATGACCAGAGGTTCCCTACCCCTGCCTTGTGTGCTCTTGGATGTTGAAAAAATGGTCCAGCAAATGAAGTTTCTGACCTGCAGCTGCATAGTGGAATCAGGGTCACTAATCAATTTTTATTGCTTAATCAAAGTGAGCAGAGCAGAAGTGTAAATGGGAGGGGGGATTCTTTCTGTGAATACTGAATAGTTTTATTCTCTCTTTTTTTAAGAAGAAAGAAGAGGGGGAAGCTTGGACAGTACAGCAGCTGCTCATAAAAGCTATAGAGGCACTTTATAACAGGCACTTAGACACAGTTGACCTAAGATAAATATTTTAATCTTTTATACACAGAGTTGAAGTTCAACCAAATTGTAACCTGCTATGTTTTTCCATGGTACCCTATTCTGTTATCATTTTCGTGGCATATTATTTAGTAAATCCTTGTATTGCAAAGATGTTGAGATAAAGAAAGTTGATTTTTGACATGAATAGTCAACCTCCCATCCCGACATCTTGATACTTATCTAGGAAATCAATACGAGCCTTAAAAGAAGGGACTGTGATGTTGCTTATTATTACAAAGTACAACCATTCATTTATCCTCTCACTTGTTAAGTGGGTATGTGGCAAAAGTCCAGACTTCGAGGCAAGTCATATTCTTACAGGGCTAGGTTAAAGCAAGGCAACATAAAATAAAGTAAATGGGAAATTATGCAGATTCTGAGGGAACATATGAACATAAGAATCAAGGCTGAGAATAACCCTCTTCCACATAATCAAGGGCACAGAGGGGCTGGCTGCTGGCCCTAACCCTGAAGCTTTGCAGTTTTCTCACCTAGCCCTCAAGGTCCATGTGTTCAGCTTGCATATCTGCAGCAGATAAACCCATGCTTATAGAGGCACCCATACATACACTCCCATGTGTTTAATTGATGTAATAAAAAAAAAGGCAGCAGGAAGTCTGCTGGTGAGACCTCAGTATTTTTTCTATACAGCAATGATTAAAGGTAAAGGTAAGGTAAAGGACCCCTGGACGGTTAAGTCCAGTCAAAGGCAACTATGGAGTTGTGGCACTCATCTTGCTTCAGGCCGAGGGAGCCGGTGTTTGTCCACAAACAGCTTTCCGGGTCATGTGGCCAGCATGACAAAACCGCTTCTGGCGCAACGGAACACAGTGAAGGAAACCTGAGCACATGGAAATGCTGCTTACCTTCCTGCCGCAGTGGTACCTATTTATCTACTTGCACTGGTGTGCTTTCAAACTGCTAGGTTGGCAGGAGCTGGGACAGAGCATCTGTGACCCTCCAGATACTGTTGGAACTTCCATCATTCGAGATCATTGCCCATGCTGGCTTGTACTGATGGTAACTGAAGGGCAACAGTTTCCTCACCTCTGCTATACAATACCAGTTTTATATCAGCTTCATCCACTGGTTGAACAGCTTTAAAGCCCTATGTAGTTTGGGTTGAGGACATCTGAAATCATGTCTCAGCACACGCCATACCAACCACATGCCATTATCATCAAGGGAGGCCCTCTTATGCATCCTTCTGCTTTATGAGGTGTGGGGAACAGGGATGTTTGATGGAGACTTTTTATAGAATCGTCTAGGCTATGGAATTCACTGGACCAGAGCGATCATCTTCATTTTGTGTGTTCAGGCATCAGGTTTACATGGACTATTTAGAGCATTTCATAGGCCTCTGTTTCTGACCCCTGATGAATTTTTGAAGTCTTCCATTTTTAACATTTTTGTTCAGTATTGCTATGGTTGAATTTCTGTTGGTTTAACAGTTTGTTACTGTTTTAATCTGATTTTATGACTTGATTTTACGAATCTATATTCATTTTATGAATCTATAATGAAACATTTAGATATTGCCTACTCCTTTTGGGGAAGCTTCAATGTTCTTTCAATAACAGCTAAGAGCGTAAATATTTCTAGCTTGGAAAGTAGGGCTTTGAGGAGTAACTTTTTTTATATAAGATGTGGCAGTGGCGAGACTCCTAAAAGCAGAGTTGATGCAAGGACCAAAAAGCAAGAAGTCAACAACTCACACAAATCATGTGTGTGCACAGTTGACTTCCATGACTCTAGCTTTCCAATAATTGCACTTGAAAATTAATCTTAGATAAATTCCCATTCTGCTAGATATATGTTAACAATAGCCTACTATAAATTCCCAAATATATTACATGTCTTGCAACAGGATTGGTGGCCTAGAAACAAAAACAACAACAAATACAATGGTAGACAAAGAGGTCTACAATTCAGCTTGGCTGAATATGACTAAAGTTTCAAGCGTTTAAATAGTCTCAGACGGCCACATTCAAAAGCTTGAGACTTTGGCAGAAACAAGGAGATGTCTGCTAAAGAATATACATAGCCCAAGTTTTCAAAAGCTGTGCTCTTATTTTTAATCTCTTTCTCTTATTCCTTTCAAGTCCAAAAAAACATTTTAAAGGCAGCAAAACACATTAAAATTTACATTGAGGTTCTAAATATATTACCCCTCCCCTCCCCTTATTGCACCTTCTTCACTTATATATATTGGCTTGTGGTGTTGAACCAGGAAACTGTAGTTTAATAGCTGCTTATACAACTAGGATACAATACCTGTTTCTGATCCATGAATCATCACATATTGACCCAGGATTAGACTTGTTTTTTATTTAAACAGCTTTTCCCAACCATGCAACCTTCATTTTGAACTTATTATTCTGGTATTTTGTTGTAGATTTATGATATTTATTATTTTACATTGTTCACTGCTTTGCTCACCGTGTGTTTTATGATCAGTGGCATACAAATGTAAGTAAATAAAGAAATACACTGATGTCTGAATCAGGTCTACCTGTTTCTGTCTCAGGGATACATCAAAAGCAGACACAATTACACATTGTAGCCAGTTCTGGGTTTACCTATAGGATACATGTCTTCGCAGTTATGTTGGTCACAGACAGGACCAAAGCATATGTAACAGGTAGCAGCAGGTAGCATGGTGGGGTGGATGATGATGATGATGATTTTATTTATTTTTATTTATTGGATTTATATACTGCCCTATACCTGGAGGTCTCAGGGTGGTTTACAGAAAAGATCAACATAAAAACCACAATATATATATATATATATATATATATATATATATATATATATATATATAATCAAAATAAAACAACCAATAACACACGCCCCCCCCCCAAAAGAGCCACATTTTAAAAGGGCATAGGATGTCGATCAGATCAACCTGGTTAAAAAGGAGCCTGGATGAACTTACCTGACCTCCCGACAGCTGAGTCACTGCTGCTTTCCTGGAAGGGGGAGGTGAGGAGATTGACACAGTGCGAACACACTGGCAGTGCCAAAGCAGAATCTCCTGCTGGTGCACTTGCACTGTACAGATATCCCTGCCACCTCACCCTCTCCTTCCCAGTGAACAGTAGTGACCCAGCTGTCAGGAGGTCAGCAGCCACCACCCCATTATGCCATCATCATTCCCTCTCTGTCCCATTCTCATATAAAGCAGTGTATATATGTGAGTGTGGGTATCTTACTTTCAAAGTCAAAGTGTCTAGTCAAAGGGCACTGAACCCTCTCTCCTCCTGCACTCTTTTAACTATCAAAGAAAGCCCTGCAACCACTTTATGTACATGCAGGGTAAAAAGAAACACCTCTCCACCACTGTCACTTTTCCATTTTAAGGTGTTCATATATACTGTTTGAAGAAATAGTGTAAATACAGTGTTTTAAAATCCCAGAGAATTCCCCCCTATTATTATTATTAAGTGCAAACTTTATTGTATCATCCACTGTTTTTACATTTCTGTTATTGCACAAGGCCATGAACTTAGCCTCTCTTTCAGTAAGCTGGAAAAAGAAACGAAAGTCATCTCCATTGTGAACTTATCCTGACAAACAATGTCAGGCCCTCAGCCTCAATATATCAGTGTCACTCACTCGACACTCACCCAGCAAGTAAGCTGCTGTTGGATTTAGCCTTCAAAAGCTCCTCATTGTTTGACAAGTTAGAAAAGGTGGCGATACTGCAAGTAATTGGAGGCCCACAACTCCCTCCCTGGAGGTGGTCCTGTCCTTAAAGTAAACCCTGGCCATCTCTAAGTAAAGCACCTTAATTGGCAGTGTGGTTACTATGACTGTTCCTTCCACTCCTCCAAAGGCAGATGTTGAAGAGAAGGCATGAGTGGAAAGGAAATTGGGACAATATGGTGCAGAGATTAAATGCTGTTATCTCAAATCATGCTGGGGTATTTTGTTTCAAGCCGCCTTTGAGTTTAGGCTCACCTCTCTCATTTTTCGTTCTCTTTCCAGGCACTCTAGCTATTAATTAACATGCATGCACCAGCTGCGTTCCAGAGGAGCTAACAGCACACCCACAAGAAATAGTTGTGTCGCAGTCAGGGTTTTTAACCTTCATTACTGTACAAGTTTGTCTTCTACATATTAAGGGTGACTTATAATTTCAGCTTTAAAGCCAAGGTACGAGGACCCTAGCACCCAATATTCTGAATTACTGCCGCAGCGAAATAGCTCATCGGATCAGCTGGCAAAGCTAATGAGTGCTGGACGGGCAAAAAAGCATGTGCTTTCTTCCATCAGGAGGCTTTGACTCAACAGTGAATGCAATGATCAAATGGATAAATTGCCATAGCTTGGGTTCCTGCCATTTCAAACAGACAAGCATCTCCTGTTAATCAATTGGAAAGCCTTTGAATGCTGTGGACACCTGCCTGTTGTACTGATGGGACATTTGTCTCCGGCACCAGGTTTTTAGAGGAGCCACCTGTTGAGAGAGAAGTGGTAGGAGAAGGTACAGTTCTCAAAGATGGGGGGTTAACAAATCAGTGGGCAATAAGATGTGTCCTGGGATGGACAGGCAGCAGGAGGAAGGGGGGGGGGAAATCATACTTCTCGGAGACAGAGGAAAAGGCAGCATTGACTCTGACACAATTCTCTATACCCACCTAAATTCCTGTGACCAGTCCTGTAACTGTGCATGCAAGCTTAACCATGGTAACATCTCCAAACATCTGGGATTCAGAATACCATTATAGACCTGAGTTCAAGGATTCAGAAAAGGGAAGAGCAGTGACTAATGTGCTAAGCATGACTCACAGATGAGTGGGGAAGGGCACTTTACAGGACCAGTCTTGATGGCCATGACAGCATGGTGAGACTAAATTGTACACCGGAACTGAAGATTATTGAGGACTTTGAGGTGCGTGGAGAGAGACTATGAAATCTATAGATCAGGACATTGCATTTTGAGTAAGTTAAGCTGGTGGGTGGCCATTAAGGATGGAAGTTGAGTTCCCATTCAAATGTGGTGCTGCTGCCCTTCCCTCCTAAGAGGCAGTCCAGGCGACCAGCAAGAAGGGCAGGGAGTGGTGGTGTGGCTGCTGCCATGGCAGATGAAAAAAAAATACTGTGCAGATGACGAGGTAGAGATCCACTGACACCACGGTGCCCAGGGCTTTCTGAAGTCTGGTCCGAGCTCCATAGTTTCTGCTGGCATTTTTTGGACAGAGGCAAAGTGGGCCAACAGGATGTGGCAGCAGGGAAGGGCAAGCCTCATAATAGCAAGGGAAACTGTGAACTCAGAAGCAGCAGAAGCTAGTGGAAAATGAGATGGTTTACAGGCCCAGGAACATACTGGTACATTAGGTCTCTTGACTCCAGAGTGCATGGAAGAACTGACACTAGACCACAGGGACAAGGAATCATGATCAGGGCCGGACCAACCATTAGGCTAAGTGAAGCGGCTGCCTCTGGCAGCTGCTTTTGGATGTCATGATTTATTACTTCTTAAATTCTGCCTCAAGTGCCAAGTAACTTGATAATCTGTCGCTTCAGTTTGGGGCAGGGAGACACAATTTGCTGTTCCACTTTTGCTTCAAACAGCAATGTATTGAGCTGTGTGTATACTACCAGCTTAAAATGTGTCTTGATTATTCTTTTTCTCAATTTGGCTCAAAGCTGGTTTGGGGAAAACACATCAAAATGCAGTATTTCATAAGAAACTATGGGATAGATACAAATTATGGATAGTGTCATGTGTACACTGCTTCCCAAACCAGCAGTGTAATACAAAGTAAACAGGAACATGCACACAGCCTTAGCCTTAGTGTGTTCATGGATGTGATCCTCTGCATGCTTCTCTGGAAATAAAATCTCCTTATTTTAGGTTGCAATGTGTCCATTTCACAAGTGAACTGAGAATGCTTGATGGAGGCTTGTTCAAGGACTCCAGCAAGACTACTGAAGAGACACGATTTGAACTTGGATCCTGGTCAAGTTATCCTGGTCGATATATTTCATATATTGATTACATTTCCCCATAAATGCAATAATAATAATAATGCAATGATCTGCTAATGTATTGTATTGTTAATAGCTGGTTTAGGGTTTACCAAGTCAATACCAGGGGCTATTTTCACACTGTCTTTGTCATAATATCATATCAAACGAAAGAGTGTACAGTTGGTGTATTGCAAGGACCAGCCATAGTAACACATTTGGAAATACAATGTACAGGCCTTGGAAGCATAATAATTGGGGTGTTTTTTTTAAAAAAAAAGAAAGAGGTCATTGCACTTCTTCCAAGCAACTGGCTCATGCTGACTTCTGGAAAATTGATTTGCATTTGAGCTACCCAAAAAATGATGGTGTCACAATTACCGTAGAAGTGCATTAGGGTAATAGAATACTGAATATATATATATAACATATAACTCAGAAAATTATATAATCCAGAAATCCTTTCATGAAATAGGCCTGAAAAAGAATGGGTTTCAATTTCTCATGTTCTAAATATTACATTATTTGCTTATTAGGTGTAGGGACCAGGTGGATGCCGAAGAATGCAGGTTCTGTCCCACCAATAATAAATTCATTTATTTTTTATATTTACAACCCACTTTTCTTCATCATGGAAACCAAGGCAGTATATATGTGGTTCTCAGGTGGTAACCCATCCGGGACTTAACAGAACCAGCTAACCCTGCTTCACTTTGGCAAGGCCATGGCTCAGGCTATATCCTGGGAATGTAATAGGAACATCTAAGAACATTTCCAGGGATTGACTGGCATGAGAGCTGCTGCCTGAGGGGAAAGGTTGAATCCTCTTCGGTGCCGCCCAGCTCTTTTTGAAGAAAAAAAAATATGCTTGAAGTTTTAATTATTTAATTAATTATGGAGTTCCAATTTAAGGTGCAGTTTGCCCCTTTTAAGATATGAGATACTTATCTATATTATACTAGGGTAGCGTCAAAGGGAGTGTATGGGAGTCCCCAGTTAAGTCACCACTATTCTGAATTTGAATTTCCCTCATACTCAGCCCCCCAATATGGAGACAGCGATCATGATGATACTGATGTTGTTGGTGTAAATATTATTTTATTTATTTATTTATTTATTTATTTATTTATATCCCACCTTCTTCCCTGAAGGGACTCAATGCAGCTTACAGATAAAATAAGAACTGCTAAAAATGTAGAAAGAACAATAATGTAAAAACAATTAAAATATGCAGGCGTTGGGGGCATGGCTGCTGGGTGCCAATGCTGGAGTCTCAACTAACTAAAAATGATTCAATGGGACTTGGTCGTCACTAACTTTTGTTATATATTTGGGGGGGGGGGTAAATAGGATGCAATCAGTGCCTATCTGTGTTGGAATGAACGCATATGGGCCTTTCAGCCTGTGAATGTCAGAGGCATGGCAGGAGGCACATCCTCTCTCTGGCTTCTGTCCTGATCCGCACATCATATTAAACTAGTTTAAAAATAAATAAATGATGGTTTAATGTATGTGATTCAGAGTGTGATGGTACACACTGCTAAACTATTTTTCAGTCCACTGCTACCCTGCCCCTGTTGTAGTTGCACAACCGGAAAACAAACCAGAGCCAGGGATGTCAAGACATCTGAACCTGGGCTTGTGATGTGTTCCTCTCCTAACAAACCACAAACAGCAATCCAGGTTTATTGTTGGCTTGCTGCTTATAGTTTGTTTGAGGGAAACAAACCATGAGCCCAGGGTCAAACATCATGGCAAGCCAGGCACTGACTTTTTTCCCAATGGCCCAGGAGTAGCAAGAGTGAGAGAGGAATGGAGCAAAAACGTTTTAAGCATTGTGTGTTCATAAGAAACCATAGTTTGTTTTCTAACTATGGTTTAATGTGACATGTGAGCTGGACCTCTTTTCCCTCCCCTCTATATATATCACACATACACACACCATGTTCATATGTGTATGCTACAAACATATGCACAGATTGACAACAGACAGAATTCCCTGTTGTTATTTGTAAGTTTCTGGCAGATCCTTCTCTGCTGTAGGTAATTAACATTAAAATATTAGAAGCCCAGTCCCATTAACTGGCATTGCAATATTATGCATGGTCTTTCCCGTATCAATGCAATGCTATAACCTGCAACAGAAGTGGGACTCTGGATGAGTGCTGGTGCCAAAATATCAGTGCCTGTCCCTATGTCCACCTGATCAATGTGCCAGTTCGTATAAGAGATCTCCTTCGGCATTTGAGGAGTGGAGAAGCATACAAAATGTCCCGTCTGTGTAGAGGGGGAAAGAGGACACAGAGCCTGATGCAACAACAGCCTTAGGGAAAATAGAGAAAAATATGGCATTTATATATGGCATTTAATTTTTAAGATAAAGGTGCCCTCCATCTTAAGTGTGATGTCTCATTTTATTGTATTCAAGGACAACTAGATAGGGCCTTGCAAGCTCAACAAATTTGGCCTGAGAAGGTGGATACGTTCTGGTTCAGTCAGCCTTCAGTGTAGCTATATCCCTTGTGGCTTAATTTACTTCCTCCTCATAAGGCTATAATATCTACCCAACAAATATGCTCTTCTTTGCTCTGAATATTAATATTGGTTATTGGTACTACCCCTTGGAAAGCATGATGGTGCCTAGGACCCAATTAAAACACACGTTCCTCAGAATATCATGCAGTGTGTGATTTTTGCCCTTATTACTTAGTCCTTTCCCTAGAGGAAGATCATACAAGATTTTAGGAAATTAACTGCCTGTCGAATGAATCCTTCCAGCTATATTACTGGCTTTGTAATTCAGCACTAGAATAGTTGAGCCTATGAAACATTCGTGAATAACCAAATGTAAATATTTAATTGAATGGCAGTAAGTTGCAGTGCAAGTAGTGTGTAGTATAACGAAGGCAGCCAGCCTGGCAGGTAGACAATTTCTTCCATAATCTTTTATTACCATAATCAGCACTAGCGAATTCCCTGCCACAACTCCAAAACTTACCTAGGTAAGTTCAAGACTTTCTTTTTAAGTCACCTCCCCCCCCCCCGTTTCATTAGAGATGCCTGTTCCTGCAGGAAAAACCCCTTCGTATTCCAGACTTAGCAAACTAATCATAAAGACCAGAAGGGTTTTAGAAGCAGTGTTCACCATTATGGAACAGAAGTGGCTCTTTTTTATTATTTACAGAGGTTGTGCGCCTCCCCCAATCTCTGCCAAGTGGTAGGAAGATTCCAGGGAGTACCTGGTGCTTACCCTGAAAGGAAAAAAGAGAGAGAGATTATAGTTACAGGTGGGTAGCCGTGTTGGTCTGCCATAGTCGAAAAAAAAATAGAAAATTCTTTCCAGTAGCACCTTAGAGACCAACTGAGTTTGTTCTTGGTATGAGCTTTCGTGTGCATGCACACTTCTTCAGATAGAGAGATTATATTGAGACTTACCCAGTAAAAAGGCATTGGGTTGGATCAATACTCTAGGACTGGGGGGGGGCAACCCCAAAGTGGGATAAAACACAGGGTACTCAGGTAAAGGGGTCAAAGGGTAGAGTTCTGTCCAAAAGCCTGGATGGAGGTCTGATGGGCCATATCTGAATGGCATCCTAGTGGGATTTCCTCATTAGGTTTGCATCAATAGATGGTATCCAATCAGGATGGCTGATTCAGGAGACATACCTAATGCCTATGCCAAATTCTGACTTACATCTGTAATCAATATAGTTGTGGCCATTTTGATCCCAAGCTGGCGCCATGTCTTTCTTACTGCATACGCACTATCAATCCCCTCCCTCAGTAATCACCGGCCCGGTGCACTGTAGCCTACAATAAGACTTACCCAATTTATTAAAGATCAGTATGATCTTACTTCTGACTTCATTGGTTCAACATGTAGAATACAGTGAGCTTTAACAAAATACCGTATTTTCAGCCAGCTGAAATGCAACCTTTAGAAATGCAAACAATCTTGCAAAGAAGTAGTAGTATGTATGCTAGCACAATGTAGAAAGCCCATGAAAAGGGAAAAAAGTATCCAGCCTCTGCTTAATTATTTTCCTCATTATCTGACTTCCTCTGTGCAACCTGCCATGAACATACTTGAAAAGCCCTCATTATCACCTAATTCACTTGCCAAAACAAGGAAGGCCTGTCACTTACCCTTGGTGCTCCAGCAGATTATAACATCATCCCTGTTATGGAAAAAGAGATCTGGAGCTGCACTCCCATGTTCCCTCTCCAATCCACCACTGGGAACACATTCCCTACATGCTCAGGCACACTCTCTTATTTAGCAGTAGATCACATGGTCCATTGAGTTAAGCCCCGGTGAACCCTGGCAAAAATTCAGCTTGCATCTGTCACAGTAAGCCTTTGAATTTTGGCTAAGAACTGTTTTCCTTCTCAGCCTCTTCCTCCCCAAATCCTATTAACACATTGTCTTTGCTTTTGAAAACAGTTTGAAACTAATGCACAATGCTAATAACAGTAAGAGAACATAATAGATACTAATGTTTCACAGAGGTGTTGAGCAAGAGGACTATTAGACTCAAGTATGAGTGAAAATGATGCAGTCATGTTTAATAAGATGTTTTAAGCAGTATCTTATTAATTTTCTGAGGAGCAGGTACAGACTATAGTGCATTTATAAAATAATTAGAAATCCACTCTAATTGTTTTTTTAATTAACAACAAAACTTTAAAAATACTTATCTCCATCTCCCTATCTCCTTCTGTATTAGCTGGGCCCAGGAGATTTTCCTCAGAGCTAGTAGGTGGTGCATTATTCTAATTTTACAGTGTCAGAGAAAATCCTCATATATGTTAATTTCACTGTTTGTTCAACCTGTTGTTTCTAGCAAGCTTTCTGTCTTTTTTGTGATGCCATGACTAAAGTGTAAACCAAATTTGACTCTTGATTAACTTACAGTTACAGGTGGGTAGCCGTGTTGGTCTGCCATAGTCAAAACAAATCGAAATTCTTTCTAGTAGCACCTTAGAGACCAACTGAGTTTGTTCCTGGTATGAGCTTTCGTGTGCATGCACACTTCTTCAGATACCTTGATTAACTGTTCTTGTCTTTTTTAAACTTACACATTTCTCACACTGCCCACAGATCTCACTTGGGGGTAGAGATTTAGTGGAGGTGAATTGTTTGAACTTAGATTTCTCTTAAGATAATGAGCTGTTTATTTGACTGCTATAAGTATACTCTGGTGTTCCCCACTCTATAAGCCACAGGTGGCTAATATTTGGCATTCAATATGTTGCCAGACTGTAACTCCTATCACCTCTGACAAGTGGCCATGCAGATTGGGGCTGATGGAAGTTGGAGTCCAGTAACATCTGTAGAGCAACAGGTTTAAGTACATGGTGGATAAGCTCTTTCCTTGAGCCTAGAAACTAGTACTGGAATTTCTTCTCACACTGAACAAGGTGTTTAGCCTGTTGTAGACAGGTTTGCACTTCTGCTGTGTGCAACATCAGGCTGAGTACAATCCTGTCCAAAACAGGCAAAATATTATGGACAGTGGGAGAAGAAATTCCAGTATTAGATTCTACTAATAGCACCTCAGTCTATGAATCTGATCCTCTGGGGCACAAATAGGAAATCTGTGGCACTACAGATCAGCCTCAATCAGCATGGCCAATGGTCAGGAAGATGGGCATTCTAGGCAAATATCATTGGAAGGCGACAGGTTCATCCTCATTTTGCAGGGTTGATGTCAATATCATGTCAAAGTAATGCACGTGAAGCAGTTTGAAAGTGCTATATACATGTTGAATGTGGTGGTGGGACTTTTGAGGAGCCAATGGCCCTGCCGGGACAGCCAATTGTCAGTTCCCCATCCCTGGTGTAGTGGTCAATGTGTTGCATTACATACGGGAAGATCTGGTTTCAAACTACAGGTAGGTAGCCGTGTTGGTCTGCCGTAGTCAAAACAAAAAAAAAAAAAACAAATTCCTTCCAGTAGCACCTTAGAGACCAACTAAGTTTGTTCTTGGTATGAGCTTTCATGTGCATGCACACTTCTTCAGATACAGAGAGCCAGTGTGGTGTAGTGGTTAAGAGCGGTAGACTCGTTATCTGGGGAACCGGGTTCGTGTCTCCGCTCCTCCTGCACAGCTGCTGGGTGACCTTGGGCTAGTCACACTTCTCTGAAGTCTCTCAGCCCCACTCACCTCACAGAGTGTTTGTTGTGGGGGAGGAAGGGAAAGGAGAATGTTAGCCGCTTTGAGACTCCTTCGGGTAGTGAAAAGCGGGATATCAAATCCAAACTCTTCTTCTTCTTCTTCTACAGTTTCAAACTGCCACTCTTCCATGAAACTCACAGAATGACCTTGAGTGAATCACCATCTCTCAGTTTTATCCACCTCACACAGTTGTTGTGGTGAGAACAAAATGGGAGGAAGAATGATGCATACTCTGAAGGAAGTGTGGAATCAAAATGTTATAAATAAAAATATCTTAGTCCATATCTCCAGTAGCAGTTTGAGACATAAATGCTGATGTTAAAATAACAACAACTCCCTGAAATACTCACACCCATATTAGACAAGTCGTCATGGAATTTTCTATGCCATACTCAGAATTTCCTGCTAATGTTTGGAATGAAAACAGTGCTTTATTCACAATATGGAACATATTGTGTCACTCCAGACAGTAGCAGCTTCCTTTTTTATCATTACCCTCACACGAGTGCTATTAGATTATGAAAGTAAGGTTGCCTCAAACCTTGCTTATGCTAATGTTTTTATTTACACTTTATTCAACATTTTCTGCTCTGGCAATTTATTCTGCATCTTTCTTTCCAATATTGCTTTCTTCTAGGGTCAGATTCCCATGTTGGAGCTCTTGTTAAATTAAGAGGTGTGTGGCTCTTAGAATTTTGCCTCTCTTATGTTAATAAAAGATAAGCATGTGAAAACATGTTAGCTCAGCGGGGAAAGGGATGTGCGATATGATGCCAGCTCTAAAGAGAAATTACTGGTGTGAGGATGGCCTATGTGAAAAGTCTTGTGGTGATGCTGATTGAAAGTGAAAATTAGTCGCCTTTTCAAGAACACACGCTATCGGTCCAGCCGTGTGTTCTGTAAAGCAGGTAAAAGTATAATCAAGGGTTGCCACACTTCTGGAATTAAAAGAAATATTTCCACTGACAGCAAACCAGAATGTCTAAAGGGGGACAAAAGATTACCTGCCGCGTTTGCTATGCAGGTGTCCTTCATTACTGTATCAAGTGAAGAAAGTCATTTCAGCACAGCTTTGGCAAATAATTAGTTCACTGTTCTTCCACTAATCTGGAACACAATATTGTCAGACAAAGAACTTCTGGTACATATTTTTAGTTTGAATGAAGTTTGCAATTTGGGAACTAACATTCTGAAATTATGTACCTTTTAAATGTGGAGGGGCAGGTGACCTGTTTTTTTTTTAATTTAAACTGAGCTTTTTAAAAATGAAATCCTTCCCCACACCCATTCAAAGTCTTAAATCTCAATGCTTTAAGTAGGATAGATTTCAGTTACCTGGTTAATTCTTTTCTGTAAGTTCAATGCCATCACTTATGGGTTAAATCAAGACAAAGGATTTTTATCACATTACTTGTGTTAATTCGCTTACCAATGCCAAGATATCTGTGTTATCTGTGACAGTTTCTTGCAAATGGTTCCCTGTCCCAACTACAGGTGTTAATCAGCATCATACCGACTAAATTATCACCAGTGTTCTATTGTAAAAGGTTAAAAGGTATACATTTACACTCTGATTATCATTTACTGTAGTTTACGCATCTCATTGCCATTCATCTCCCACCTTATAGTTTTCTCTATTATATACTTGCCAACTTGCTTTCTCTTGGTGCATTTGACAAAGTGGATTTGAGCTCACTAAAGCTTGTGCCAAAATACACATCATAATGCCTTTAAATCATTTATACAAAGAGAGAGAAATACTAATTTCAGGTAAATTAGACCCTCGCGTTCATTTATTTTTGTTTTATGCAAAGTTCTACTTCTTCAGATTTGGAGCTACATGGCTTTGTTTTGTTTTGCTTTTTTAAATTCCCGTTTCAGCCTTCCTCCAGCTGGGAAGGTGTGAAGGGCTTTTAAAAAGTGGTCTACAAAAGCTACTCCTCTCTCCCTGGAGACCAATTACATATGAGAGGTTGCCTGATCATTTACTGGTTTTGCCAGCAGCTCATTGTACAGTTGTCATTTTGCCACCTGATCAGTCTCCTTTCCTTGCCTGTGTTTGAAATAGGGTGCTCCCAATCTTGGATCCATGTCAGGGCTCATGTAATGCTTTGGGCAGCACTAGGGAATAGATTAGCATTCTGATGTTGCTATAAAGCCACATGGTCATCATTATAAGGATCCCATTAAAGATAAAGGGACCTGCTGCAGAAATACAGAGGAAGATAATGTAGCTCATGTAATTGAGTGATGGTATTAAGTGCTTTAATTGATAAAAAGCCTTCAGTGGTTACTGCCATTTTTTAATAGTTAATAGGTTATCATGTTTCCTAATTGCATTATCATTCGTTCATTTTCTGTATGTCCTTCACAACTGTGAAATGTTGAAAGAAGGGGGGAAATTAAACTATGTATTTTGTTCTGAACTGACTAGGCTCTTAAATGAGTAACTGGGACAGATGTGGTCTTGGTCTAAAAAGAAGAGGAAAAGTTGCCTTCTGGAACAATCCACAGAATTTGTAGGGTGTGAAAAATGGTTAATTAACAAGTTAGTGGACATCAGACTAAATGGGCTGAGATTACAATCTCTGCCAGAAAGGCACATATTTCTCTGCTCCAGAATTTCTGAACAACGGGAGTTTTAGAGCACAGGGAGAGCAAATCTTGGCAGCCCAGCCTACAGTAAAAATCACATTTTATTTTTCATACATGTATTGTTTGTTTGATCCATACATTTTGCTTTAAAAAAAAAAAGGAACATCTGTGGGAATAACCCCAGGATTTTAGTTACAGGATTCATAGACATTCATGATTCTATGCTTTCATGATTTAATTGTTTACAAATACGGTGGTACCTCGGTTTAAGAACAGCCCTGTTTACAAACTATTCGGTTACAAACTCTGCAAAACCGGAAGTAGTGTCTTGGTTTGCAAACTTTACCTTGGTTTACGAACAGAAGCCGCACGGTGGAAGGGCATCGGCGGTGGAAGGCCTCATTAGGGAAAGCGCGCCTCAGTTTAAGAATGGTTTTGGTTTAAGAACGGACTTCCGGAACGGATTAAGTTCATACACCGAGGTACCACTCACTGTACATATTGTGCGGTGTGTATTCTCACTGCATCAAATGCATCATAGTATCTAATATATATTATTATTATTATTATTATTATTATTATACCCAGGGCTTTTTTTTCAGCAGGAATTCACTGGAATTCAGTTCCAGCACCTCTCAGGTGGGCACCACTGCCATTCTAAGAGATCGAGGGAAGTGTTCATGGTGAGTTCTGGCACCTCTTTTTCTAGACTGCACCTAACAGAAATCTGCAATATTCTGAGAGTGCCATGTCCATTTACCACAGCATTAACCATACTTGTAATTCTATATGATAAATTAACAGGTTGTAAAGGGATCAGCCACCAGACAAAATAGATGTAAACAGATGCATTTTAATGCCTGATATTATTTACAGAATTGGCTACCACTACAGACTCATCACAGACTCCTTAGAAAAGACCCTGATGTTGGGAAAGATGGAGGGCACAGGGAGAAGGGGATGACAGAGGATGAGATGGTTGGACAGTGTTCTTGAAGTGACTAGCATGAGTTTGGCCAAACTGCGGGAGGCAGTGAAAGATAGGCGTGCCTGGCGTGCTCTGGTCCATGGGGTCACGAAGTCGGAAACAACTGAACGACTGAACAACAACAACAACAGATTCACAAGAGTTTGGGTGGGAGCAGCTCTTGTGAGTGTTAGAAGGCTTATTTGTATCATCTGGCCTGTGGGATTTAGGATTATACTAGGAATGGGTAGAACAACTTTAGGGAGTTTCATTTACTTGTATTCTGCTCTGTACAATGTGTGTGGTTCTGTTGCTGTTGTTGATAAGTTGCTCAAACTTTCAGGAGGGAGCAGGCTATGCATCAAATGGAAGAAATATTAAGCTAAAATATGTATCTATGTGAATACCACAATTGCACATCATTGTTCCAGCCCACCTGCCTAAGCCATTAAAATAATGTTGTAAAGCTATTATGACACCCTGTTTTGTGAAGCTGAAATGACACAGGCAGTACATTCTGTTCTAAGCACTTATGTGCTGGTACAGAAATCTTTCTAAGAAAAGAAAATGCACTAAAATCAATAGGTGATGTTTACATATAATGACATCATGACGGAGGTGTAAACATGATAAAGTACTATGTTCTGTTAAAAGTTCCTGTTAAAGAACAACATCATGACAACAGCACCAAATCCCCTAAACAAGGCTGTTTCTCCTGACATTTCTGTAGTAATAGCTTGGCATAATTTCTAGAAATTAAGTTAGATAGTTAGTTGCGCAAATGTTAGTGAGCACCTTCATTTGTAGGGTAATTAAATTTCCTGAAACTAGAAAGTAGTTAATTAAAATCAGAGGAGAGCAGAAAGGAAAAGGCACATTTTATTTATGCTATCGGTTTACTATTCAAAGTATTTCACTTTCATAGAATCTGGCAGTTAGCATTTAAAGGAATTAAAGGGGTACATTTTAGCTCCACACATAGCATGTTCTGAGGCCAATGATATTCATAACTGAGTCATAAGGATACATTTAACAAATGTACTGTTTAGTAAACAGAGGGCTGCCCCAGTTCATGAGCTTAATGGATATTCCAAGTCCCTTCTGGCTTTAATCATCAGTTTCATTTTGAATTCCCAATATCAAAATTAATTGCAGGTGTCTGCTTCCAACAAGATGTAGTCTTTAAATTACATGCAGTGCATCACTTACACCATGTCACATCCTGTTAATTTCTTCTCATTGTAAGTCTATATAACAAAATGACATTAGAGAAGTTTAGCATATACGTGTACTGGTACTTTGAGTTATCACTGGATGAGGACCATAGAAGCATAATTGTTGGACATTTGAATCTGCATTTGAATACTGCCCAAAATATTGTGGGTTTCTTTGTGTACCACACCAGATATGGAAATAGACTTTAATAGAAACATTTGTGACATGTCTCCCTGCCCCAACATCCAACAAGTCCTTGTGGCCAGCTTATTTACACATACAATAAATAAAACTAAATATTTATGGCATATGTTTCATGGACTGTAGCTCATAAAGCTTATACTATAATAAATTGGCTAGTTTTAAAGTTGTCATTGTTTTCCAGACACTGTATTTCAGACGGCACTCCTCTTACTATTAATAAATAAGATATATAGGAATGTTAACCATGGAAAGCCAAAAAATGGTGCTAATGGATGGAGTCTGGACTAGATCAGAGAGTTAATTGTATCTGCTCAAACATCGAATTCCATGGGTGACCTTTGGCCAGAAACTCCCTTCTTCTTACCTGTCCTGAGCAGGGAAGTGAGAAAGACAGCAGTGCTACAGTTATAAATGACAAAGCTTGTCTCCTATTAGGGTTAAGGACATGCACTTAGATGTTAGGTAGGAGCCAACTTTGCTTGAATGGGGATAATTCACATCTCACATCAGAATCAATAAACCTGTTAAGAACATAAGAGCCCAGATGGATCAGACAAAAGGCCTATCTAGTCCAGCATCCTTTTCTTATAGTGAACAATCAGATACCTCTGGAAAGTTCACAAGCAGCATTCTCTCTGTTTATGAGTCCCACCAACTGATATTCAAACACATCCCACCTCTGACACTGAAGATAGAACATAGCTGTACACTGATATCCTCCTTGAACCTTTCTGAAGTTCTGATCCCCTTTCAAAGCCATTGGTGGCCAGCACTACATCCTGTGGTTGCAAAGTCCATAGTTTAACTGTGTGTTGGGTGAAGAAGTACTTCCTTTTGTCCGTTCTGCATCTTCCAACATTCACCTTCACTGGATGGCCTTATAGTCTAGTATTATGAGACAGAGAGAAATTAAGTTCAGAAAGTAGGTTTGAAGCATCAGAGCTGCCCACTGTCAGCTATCCCTTGCTATTCCCATTCTTCTTCCTATGACCTCCTGGCCCTATGTGAATGTTTTGTGGCCTGAGAGCCTTGCCACTATAACAACTCAGCCTTCTCAGTTTTGTTTTGTTTTAATGTGCATAGATGCACATGAACAGCTGTTTCAGTAGTTGCAACAGCAGTGGCAGCAGAAACAGGTATCAGAGGAGCATCCAGGAGAGTAATATTTGTAACCTGGTATTTAGGGTAAGTTTTCTTTCTCCCTCTGCAGATTACCTGATCAGTGGTGGACTTTGGGCTTTTAAATTTCAGCAGCGCCCTGTGTGACACCAAAATTGGTGTGCACACTGCCTCTCACCTTCTGTTCTAAGTCATTGTTGTGGTGCCCCCTGCAACTTGTTCTCAGTTTGGTGCCCAGTGTGGGCGAACTAGTCTCACTGCCTTAAATTCAGCTCAGACCTGATGGTGGTGGTGGTGATTACAGAGCTACAATTCTCAGAATGGTGAAAGGGGTCTCCTGACAATTCTCAGCACCCTTAATAACCTACAGTTCCCAGGATTCTTTGTGGGAAGCCCTGGCCATTTAAAGTGATATGAAACTGCTTTAAATGTATAGTGTAGATGGATGATAACACATGAAGAGGCACCAACAACATGGTCTGAAAGCACATTAGGACTACCAGCTTGTTGAACACAAGCAGGTCTTGTGGGAACCAAGTGGGTTCTATGATAGAAGAAAGGCAGGATATAAATGTAAGAAAATAATAAATAAACAATTTCTAGCCTTTGCAACCATCTCCTGACACAGATACTTTATTTTCCAGCTTTGTTTTCTAACAGAATCCATGAGCATAAAAGAAAATTAGTTACCTATTGCTAATTCATTAATTTGGCTCATAATGAATCCGTTTTCTTCACTGAATAAAATAAACAGGTATTTGTCTTGTTTCACAATAATGCTTGGTATGTAAGGACAAAAGTAGCAAGCTCTTTGAAAATGCACAAGCCAGATTAAAATAGTAAAGAAACAAGAAACTATAATTTATTAAGCCATTTTTGAAATTGTCAATTTATCCCATAGCATATTAGACTGATGCGGTTTAAGGCTTTTCACCCTTTTCTGAACTTCTCTTTGAAGCTTCAAGTATTGAAAGTAGTTCAGAATCATGCAAATAATGTCTTTTTGTTCTTGGGGCTGAACTTCTCACATAATATTCTATTACAGCAATGAAGCAATTCAAGTATAATGCTGCTGCCTACTAGCATTGAATTGATTTTAGGTTCTATCAGTATTTCCAGAGATTGCCTCATTTCTTGGAGATTTAAATTTGGCCAAATATATTCTAGAGATATTTTTAATGCAAGGGGAGAGATGGCTAACATTGGAGGCATGATTTTCAAACTTCTGGCACAGCATCGAGATATGTGGAAGCTCTGGAGCCACCAAAATTCTTATTTGGATGGGAAGGAAGAACATGCATTTTAGATCCAAGCCCAAATTATGCAACAAAATCCAGTTTTTTGTTTGGGCCAAGATGCTAACTTAAAATACTCTAAACTTGGGAAACGTTTAGGCATGATATATGTCTCATTCAAGATACAGTGGCACATCAGTAGAACACTTTTTTTAAGTCCTTTTCAGTTTCTTCCTCTTTTCAGCCTGTACCAAGCTGGTTTTTAAATACAGTAGTACCTCAGAAGTCGAACGGAATCCAATCTGGAAGTCTGTTCAACTTCCAAAATGTTTGGAAACCAAAGTGTGGCTTCTGATTGGCTGCAGGACGTTCCTGCAGGCAATCGGAAGCTGCGGATGCCCTGTCGGATGTTCGGCTTCCAAAAATAGTTCACAAACTGGAACACTCACTTCCGGATTTGCAGTGTTCAGGAGCCAAAACATTCGAGAATTAAGCTGTTTGAAAACCAAGGTACGACTGTATGTGATATAAGGTGGGTTTTACATTTACTGCAGCGATTGCAGGCTTATACCTGTTAGAAACCTTATTCGAACAGTAGACTGAATTTATGGAGCCCAGTAGTCATGCTGCTCAGCTGATTGACAGGGAGGTGGAGGTCAACTTGATCAACGTTATCACTGATCTTCTAACCGGTTTCCATGTGTTTTACCCCAGCTGTTGGATTGAGAAAACAAACATAGGTAGCATCCATTTGCACATGCACCTGCTCACATAGCAATGATATACACTCAGAATCCTGTTTCCAAGAGCATAACAGGTGATGTTCAGTTATTTTTGACTCAGGGGAGACTCAATGAAATGAACATGACTCAGCTAGGCCCATCAATGTACACAGGTCTTCTTTGAGTGGAACTTAGTTGAATACCACCCATGGCCTCAGGCTCTAACTGGATTGTGAAAGTAAATTGAATTGATGGGGTATTTCTATTTCTGGAGAAGGAGATTGGTTGATTTGTATGTCTTTAAAGACTTTCTGAGCATTCCACTATGGGGCGGGGGGGGGGAATACTTCCCATTGATTTCACTGTGACCTACTTCCAAACAAAAACTGAGACCCTGTGCATAACTACATATGCATAAATTCAATTGTGGTGCCTCAAAGCCAGGGAAAGCCAATGTTGTGCCCTTTGGATGTTGCAGACTACAACTTCCATCAACCCCAGTCAGCACAGCCAATACTCAGGTATGATGGAACTTGTGGCCAAAATATCTGAAGAGTGCTGTGTTGGCTTAGACTGTCTGACTAGGAGAGAGGAAACCCAAATTCAAACCTCTACTCACGTTACTTTGCGAGGGATGGAAGAAGCCATGTATATCATCCTGAGCTCCATAGAGAAAGGGTGGCATTAAAATGTCAAAAGTAAATAAGTGAAGTTTAATTAAGTATCGCTGCACTGGATATAATAGCCACTGCTCATGATCCACAAATTTCATGTAAGTGTGGGGTCTCATGGACAGAGACTTATCCCTCCCTTCTGGCAGGGATTTGCCCCAAGAGAAAGTCTACAACATTGCTTCAGTTACTATCTGTTGGATTATGCTTTGGGAGATTGTATGAAACACTGAATATTAAAGGTAGCAGACAGAAAGCCCTCAGAAAGAGACATAACAATAATAATTAGGAGAAAGGGAAAGAAGCAATGCCGTTATAAATGAAGTAAATCAGCTTTAGTGACAGAACAGGTTTATATATTGTAATGCATGGCATTTACAAAAAATTCAGTGGGGGGGAGAGGGGGGAGAGAGAGAAGTAAGGGAAAATTAAGTTATTCATAAAATCTTGCAAGACTATCCACCAGACAACATTGGCATTTTGTATTCTTCCCAGTATTTTCATTTAAAAGGGAGTTGCTGTGCAAAATAATGTCCTTGTCTGTCCCTTCCTCATACAACCCTCCAATCAAATTTAATAAAGCTAGTTTGATACAATGCCAGCCTACACTTGGTTTACCCTTGGTCGACTTTAATAGGGTCAAAAATATTTTCGCATTGGCAGTGTACGCATTAATCATTTTTCCAGAGGATTTAGAAAATTGGAAGAGACAAGGCCAAGCAAAATTTTAAATTAATTGGGCCTACCCCAGCATTCAAGGGTCACCTTGTGTCAGTTATCCCACATTTTCCAGGTCACAGACTTCCTGTGCATCCTACAGCTGCATGAGGAGAGATCTGTGCTGTGGGCACACAAAGGTGAAAGAATTTCCCACAGAAAGTGCGAATTTTCCTGCGGGCAGCCACCACAATTGTAGCTTCCAGATTGTCGCCAGACACCAACCACTTAAATAATGCATGCTTGGCTGACGTCTCTACTTGGTGCATTTTCTAATCGAGTAGTCAGGAAAATTTGCAAACATTCTGTCATTTACCATAAATCTTCTGCCTGCCCACAACTCCGTAGTAATTAATTTTACTGCTGTTCAGAAATATTAATTTCAGCTGGGAAATCCATCTTTCCCACTATTACTACTTAACCCCTTTTCAAATTTCAAATATTTCTTGATAGGGATCAGAACATCAAAGCACTATTCTTACAAAGGAAGGACTATTTGTGACACCAATAATTGTTCAACATTTCTCATCATAACCTTTAATAATGCCCTCTAAGTATTTGGCTGGCTGGCCGGATGAAAATGGCAATAGAAAAATAAAGGAGGTTAGCGGAAGTCTTTCTTTAGAGATGTAATTAATTTATTGGTTCCCAAAAGGGCTTGCTGCCTGGCCGGCATTGTGCAAACCTTTTAGCTATTGCTGTGATGTAGGAGCAAAGTGCCACAATCTCAGCATCAAGAATAACTAGAGGCAAGAAAGTTACCATGAATGATTTATTGTGTGTTTAAAATGTTCTAAGAACAAAACAATATGAAGAAGAGAAGAATTAGGTCAGCCAAGACAATGATATCCCATTGATTTATAAGGAGAATGTCATCCTAAAATGCAGGGTGGAACCAAGAAAGAAAATTTCTTTTAGAACAGGAAGTTCCACCTGTTGACATAGTCCCCATTAAACATCTGAATTTATATGATAAAACAGAGATGGTAAACCTGTGACCCTCCAGATATTGTCAGACTGCAACTCCCATGATCCCTGACCATTGGTCATGTTGGCTGGGGCTGATTGGAGTTCAAGTCCAACAATAACAATCAAATACTAATAATCAATAATAATAATAATGAAAATAATCCAAGATCTGACTCCTGCCTA